>NC_051059.1:3142082-3195567 GCF_904848185.1 Acanthopagrus latus
CACAAACACATACTTGATAGAGGCAAATACTGTATATTATACGCCACTACATTTCAGTGGTCTTGATGGGCCGAGGGTTAAAACTGAAACTATTTGAAAACATCATCACAAAGTTGAAAAAACTCTCTTCGGAGAAACAAGGTTCTTGTGGGACATGATGTTACAAACGTGTCATGGCGTCGTAGAATATGATGCATTGCTGTAAGATGAAACTAACACCAACAGCATCTGAAGTAGATGAAATGAGCTCAACAGCTTAAACATCAGCCAGGATAAACTGCAGCACACACATTAATGCAGCAGTTATATCCATCTGCAGGATAACACTGTAAAACACTGACAGGGACCATTTTAAAAGTAGGTGCTAATAGTTCTTAAATTCTCAAGTAATGCTTCCTCCAATACTGCATGTATGTAGCCTGAATGGCTATGTGACCATGGCCATAAATAGCTTTCCAGTACATTGTGAGGAAAACAGTAAAGGCCAGATTAACTGTAGCTGTCCTGCCTGTTTACCGGCACAAACGTGTCATAATCTGTGCTGCATTTATTGAACAGATACAAAAAGCTGAAGTGGCAGTGTGTGTGTGTGTGTGTGTGTGTGTGTGTGTGTGTGTGTGTGTGTGTGTGTGTGTCATTTCTGTATGCATTTATAATGCAGATAATGTTAACAGAGTCTGATTATGTATTCCACTGGATCTATTCAGGTCACACTGCTGGCACTACCAATTTGCCCGAAAAAATATTATTTGAGACAAAAATATAGCAATTATGGTTCGTGGAAAATGAAGCTACATCTTAAAAAAGCAACAACAACTACAAAAAACACCTTTAAAATTCACTATACTCGTATTTTCTTTCTGGTAAGCTTATTGCTGTCAATGGCCGGGACACACATCAGTGGATAAAACACAGTGAACGGAGCAGAAAGTGATGACGACGCCGGTGATAACCCGGAAGAGAAGCGACCGCCCCGTGACCTCCGCTGTGTACGTAAGGAAAGATGACTGAACAGAGGTGCGATTGTTCCGTTTCGCCTTCGACACCAGTCAACACTTGGCTCGCTTCAGCGAGTTAACAGCGACAATAAGGAACATGGTCGAGCTGTCGGACTGACGGACTGTCGGTAGAAACAGGAGCGACGGAGGAATTCGCTGAATTTCATCAGCCAGACGTCGGGACGATGCTAAACGTCCTGCCTGCCGATCGAAATTAGCCATCGTGTTCCTGCTCTGACAGCTGAAGTTTATCCTCTTTTCCGTCTGCTCTCTACTACATGACAGTTTACGTATTTATCGCAGAAGTTAACAGCAGGTGTGAAGCAGCCAGTCGACGCCAGCTGCTGGGACCCTTCAGTGACTGACAGCCACGTCAGCTAACGCTAGCTCACACCTCTCCTGACCAGCATCTGTCCAGAGCACTTCGTCCTCTGGGTTTGGTTTTGTATTCCAACACAATCCTGAAGCAGGTCTGTCAGCGACAATGGCCCCGATGGGTATCCGGCTGTCGCCGCTCGGTGTGGCGGTGTTCTGCCTCCTTGGAGTCGGTGTCATCTACCACTTGTATGCAGGGGTCATCTCCAGCCGCCTGGCTGCTTTCAGGTGATGATGATATATATATACACATAAGGTCACATTATCTCACAGTGCTTACAGTCATTGTATGTGCAGGTGCAGCGCTTGAAGTCATCCTCAGTGTTGATGAGGCTGGTTGGAGAGTGAAGATGACGATGATGATGTTGATGGCCCGAGAGAAGGCTAGATGATTTCTGTTATCTGTCAGGAAGTGTCCAGTCTCTGGCCGAGTGATGTGAACACACTGCATGCTGCTACTGTAGTAGGTCATTATCTGTCTGGGTGTTGCAGGTGAAGATGTTTCTGTAGGCTCATATTACTATTTGCATTAGTCCACCTTTGGTCTTTTGATAGGCCCAAATGTTGTTGATTATTTACTGAATATGAGTGTGGAGTGACACGTAGCTGGTCTTGAGGGCTCTGTGTTGAACCGGAGTCTTTTCTTCAAATGAAGCGATGGAGCGCAAACCAAGCTGGAGAAATGATATGAAGGACACGGCGTATAAAAAAGACTGTGGGGACAACAAGACGAGACAAATAAGTGAACCAGCAGGAGTGAATGGCACATTGTATGTTAAGGGTGTTTTCATGGCTCTGTGTTGTCATCAGGTAGTCTTGATGTTGTGTCGCTCACACGTTCTTGTTGTGTCCCGTCCTCTCTGCAGACAGAGGAGAACAGTGGACCTGAGGGACCTGCTGGCTGCCTCAGTAGAGGCTGCAGCACAGGGCGGCCTGGAGGTAAAAACATTTATTTTCACTACTCATTGAACAAATATTAAGTAGGTTTCTGTAGTGCACATTTATACCTAAGAAACACTATCAAGTAATCCACTTCAATGGCCTGTAATAGCTTGCTGAAAGTAAAGTCAATTTTTCATGCAGCTACAGTCGGCAGTCAACATTACAGTACATAAAGTGGTGACAGCGTGTGGGTGCACCTCTGTGGACTGGTTCTACAACAGGAGTGAAAATAAATCTATTTATTAATCCCAAAAGTTAAAAAGTAAACCTGGGGTCTGGATTAGAGCAGACTGTGATGAGACTCTGGGTGTTTACTACAATGTTGTTAGCAATGCAAATCCTTACTTTTCAGAAGCTGGAACTAATAATGTTTGATTGTTTCACCGCATGACGTGGCTGAAAAGATTAATGTAGTATCAAAATAGCTGTAAATACATTTTCCTTTGATCGACCAATCAGTTCAACACTTTATCATTCCTGCTCTATCCTGTAACAGAATGAATTTGACTCCATACTTTTAATGTTTCTTACCACTGTTGTGTTGTGGAGTTTACTTAAAGTGAACTGTCCCTTAGCTTTGCTAACTATGACTTTATAGTCTCTAAGGAAACCACATGTGTAACCTCTGGGTGCATCTGGAGCCCTTAAACTCTCTCAGCATGTGAGATGTGAGTTGTGTTTTTTCTCCGTAGGTAAAGGCAGTGCGTGATGGAAATAACCTGAAAGAGAAGTCGAAAGGCAAGACGAGGGAGGGAGCGAGTGAGCCTCTGACGATGGGCGACGTGCAGTCTCATAGAAGGATGTTTAACCTCATCAAGAACACCTTCCCTGATGTCACAGTGAGTACCGGCCCAGTAACTGTTGTACAAGTCTTTAGTATTTTGAACAGTGCATCTTTATTGCAGCGTTCTTCCTCTTTTTCAGTCAAGTGTTTACAGTCTAAATTCAAGATATGTAACAGAATACCCATACTCATTTGGTAGCGGAAGAATGGAGGAACTCAGTTAGAGCTGCACGATAAATTGTTTAAGCATCGTCATTGCAATGTACGTGCGCAGTAGTCACATAGCAGAGCCTGCGACATAGGAGGCAAATTAACTCTTTTAATTTCAAGGGAACCTGACACACACTGTGTATGCAGACTCTGCATGCACAGAAATCCACCAATCACATCAGTTCTTATTCAGTGTGCAGAAGCAGACCACGCCCCTGCACATGGAGTGAGTCGCTGCTAACAACATTGAAAAATGAGCAACAAACAATAAAAAATCACGAAAACGAAGACTTGGTGCCAAAAAGAAAAGCCACATCAGTTATCTTGAATTATTTCAGCTGCAAGAAGGATGATATTAAACAAACTTCTGTTCTGTGTCGACAGTGCCTTGCATCTGTTGCCAAAACAGAGGTAATACAACTAATTAGTTTGACTATTTATGTCGGTACCACACAGCTCAGTATGACAAAAAGAGGTAAGATCAGTGCAGTTTTCTGTCCACAAGATAGCAGCAGTGCAGCATGACATAAAGTGCTATTCAGGTCATCTGATGAAAAATCCTGTATTTTTTCATACCACAATATATATTGCAGGGTTAAAAAAATCACGATGTCAGTTTTTTCCAATATCGTGCAGCCCTAAACTCAATCATGCCCAGTCTCACTGATCTCGAACAGTTAAATTACCTACTATAAACTGTCACGAACTAGCAACAAATCTATAAACCACAGCACCATGGCTGGACCTTTAGAAACTGCGGTGGTCTAATTATTCCTGTATTCACTGCAGTTTGAATCGAGTCAGAAAGGAAAGGCAGAAAGCAGGTTTGTAATATGCTTTCACATACCGCTGAAACTTATGTAAACCTGAGGTACAGAACTTGCATTCTGAGCAGCGTTTGTTGTTTTTCAGGTGCACAGTGAGGAACATGACAACAAGGTCGACAAAATCAGCTGGAGCCGGGACATTCCTGCTGACATACTGGATAAGATTGAGGGGGGCAAGGATGTTCCTGCTGAGAGCATCACTGTGTGGATCGATCCTCTGGATGCTACACAGGAATATACAGGTGTGCACTTTAATGAAGTTGAGACATTTTAGGCGACATATTGGACAACAAAATGTCCACTCGTGGGACTCGAAGTGAAGTGTACGTTGTTAAGTCTAGCATTATCTTGAAGCTTAAATGGATATAATGGGTTTGGTGGACAAACTTGTTTGCCTAAGGTAAGTTTGTGTATGTTTGTTTTGCCATTACCTATGTAAAGTTCACTGACATGTGCAGCTCTTGGCAGCTACGCCCTCTCAACAGTCACCCAAACAATCTAAAATTGCTGGGACCTTCCTGTTAGATGTCATGTTTACTCTGTCAGCCAGTGACGGACTCCCACTTCAAGCCAGTTAAATGTGTAGTTCCTGTTGGTCTCAGCCTTCTGTCCTGAGCGAAGGGCCGTACACACCAAGAACGATAACTGTAACGCTGACTGTAAATGGATGGTCATGGATTTTGTTCTAACTCTTGTGAATGGCTGATTTCACTCCACATCTACAAAGACGATGGCAAACAGTGTCCTTGGGATCACTTTCACAATGATTTGATGATGATAAGCTAATAAATGCCATTTAGGGAAGACATTTTAGACGATCTACTCTTATAACTCAGTTTCGGTTATTTAAACATGTCAGTAAACACTTATATAATGTATGCTAGGCTGCAAATCACACATAAAACAATGTCATAGTACCTGTTGAAATCATTAATATCCATATGACTACCAGTAAGCTGCAGCACATGCTTGGCACCACTGTTATGAACATTAACGTTCATCAGTGTGGACCCTCACATTGTTATCATTACTGTCATAGTTATAGTTATCTTTCTTGGTTGTTGCCTGAGTTTATGAAATGTGCCTTTGGTGTTTATTACAGTAATGTATAAAAACTCCAGCTCTTTGTGTATGGGGTGAACAGAGCTTTTGCCAAACATGGATTTAAGATACCTAACAAGGCTCAGGGATGGTTACCAGTAATTGTAAATGTCAGTATAGCTGAATACACACTAGAGTTTTTGTCATCAACATGGATTTGTGTTGCAGTCATAAACTAATGATTTTATTCCCTAGGTTTAGCAATAGTGCCAGTTATGTTGCAGTATTCATGATCACTTTTTCATACGTGTTCAGTTTTTTGGCAACAGAAATGGAAACATATGTAAATGAGAACAACTAAATGATAAATTCAGCTGCAGGAAGGCAGGGTATAGATGATCACAGAGAGCAGGAGGGGAGTGAAGGTAGGTCGAACTGCCTGCTATCCAGCTGAGTAATCAGCTCTATCTGTAGGAGATTTGAGATAGCTTTCTGCCATCTCCAGTTATCCATGAAGACTATTGCACGTGTATTGTGTGTGCAGATTATGTCAGACAACGTCCAGACTATATGTTTCAGCTGGCTGGGCTGTCTGTCACATTTCTGGCTGTGTTGTTGAGGTTAAGCAGTTTCTCAGTCATTGTCAGGTGTTTGAGTTCACTTGTTGAGGTCTTCACAAAAATGACTTGGAAATGATGGTGTGGATGCAAGGTTTTTTGTTTTGTTTTGTTTTTTTTTAACATGTGAACAGACCCATAAACGATGAAATGGCTCACTAGCGTAGACCCCAAAAAATCAGTTTCCCCCCACATACCAGGACACGACTGAAAATCATTAAAAACAGGTTTTACATATTACTTCATTAGATTTGCTCTGAGGTGTTTCTTTAAAAAATCAGGTGCTGATTTGTAGAGAATCAAGCAAGTCCACATTCCCCAATACAAATATACTTCACAAAGTCAGCAATAGGCAAAGCAACCACGATTTGGTTGCTTTGAAACGACTCTCAACTTTTCTGTCTTCTTCTTGTATTAAACAACACACACTTTGTTTATAGATGACCCACTGTAGTTTAAGATGAAGGTAATTACAGCTCAGATAGTTCGTGTTAATCTATTCATTTGTGTTATAATTAGTATTCTTTTTTTGCCTGATCATGCTGGTGCTGTCCTAAAGTATTTACTGATCGCTGCATCCTCTCTTGTCTCCACTTCTCTTCTCTATTTATTCATTGTTACACCCTTTCCCGCCCATATCATCTTGATCACCTCTGTTTTTACCCTCCCTCCCTCCATCTTTATTCTCTTGCTGGTTCTTTGATCTCTTTCCATCTTCTCAACTCTTCCCTTCTTCTGTATCTGCACATCTTTCTCCGTCCTTAGAGAATCTGGTGAAGTATGTGACGACAATGGTATGTGTGGCTGTAGATGGTAAACCAGTCATCGGGGTGATCCACCAGCCATTTACTGGGTTTACTGGTGAGTGCGTGTGCTTCCACAGCTTTCCTTTGTGTTAAAAAAGATGCCTCCACATTGTCTTTACATGGTGTCTCTTGATTGTGACTGAGTTTTGTATTTTGTTGAAAACACTTTATGAGAAGAGATGAGAGGTTCACTGGGATGTTGATGGGTACATGTCCTGCATCTCTGATGCATTAAATCTCAAAAGGACACAGTAAACTCACCATCCATGCATTCAACTGATGCTCCAATAATGCGACATTGTGAACAACAACTCTGTATTGAAATAATTATAAAAGCAAACTTGCATGACAGAAAAAAATCTCCTGGTCACCATTTCCTACCATTTTCGCACTGTGTATATCTCAAACATCGTGACATGGTACTTTTCTGCTGCAACAAAACCAATCCATGACTCACAGATTACAACATCAAAACCACATACTTGCATTTGGTGAGTAAACTAACAGGGCTACTGTCAAGAAGAATCAGCTCTTATCAATTTTGTATTTTCTTATGAATATGATGACGGATGGTGCTTTGCCGCTCAGGAGACACATTGAGATGTGTTTCAGGATGATGTAATAGGTGATGTCTTTTTAAGTAAAGTATGGCATGTTTAAATGTAATGGGAAACAAACCTGTAGAAAGAGAGAAGTTAACCATTTTTGTAACCCAGGGGCCAATTACATCAAACACTTTCACAAAGAGCCTATACGGAAGGACATCGGATGAGCAAGAGGAGGGATTCATCTTGGTCACCAGTGCTGAGATATCATCAAGAGTAACAGACTTAGATGAGGACCACAAGTTAGAGACAGGCTCAATGACAGCAGGGGTTCCACACAAAGGGGGAGGGATTTATTTGGATAAATTTATAGTCTAAACTCAAATGGATTGATCCATGTAGCAAAATTGCTACGCCCTTCCAGACGTATGATGGGAGGAAGAGAAAACTTGGTGATATACATGGTGGTGTGGCAGAAAAGAATCCCTCTTTGACTACCCACTCTTTCATTACCTTGAGTTTGAGTGGTTTCAGTGACAGCCATACAATAGAATGTGTTAAGCCAACCACTCTGCTTCTAAAGTACAAGTAAATTAGAGGAAAAGGTAGAAAAAGAAATGAAAAGAGAAAAGAAAGGTGGCCACAGAAAAAGCATTTCCCACCCATCAAATTAGAGACATGACATTTTGCATTTAACCTAAAATGTCTATTGTGAACTTTTCGTACCGCATATCACCGTTCAGCAGCTGATTACTGGTTAAAAAGCGCTGCAGCATCCCTCACCAGTGCGCTCGTATGCTGCTCCTGCCCAGGGCGAAGCTGACCAGGCCATCCTAGCTGATGAAGCTCCTTCTCCATAAGCTATTCCTCCGACAGTGTGGTGGTGATTCCCAGATGTTTCAGTTGTTCTGCAGCCTCCCACGCTGAATTAATGTTTTTTCTCTGGCGTCCAAGGTAACGTGCAGCTGTGCCGGATAAGATGATCTGAACTTAATGCGGCGCTCCCTCAGCTGGAGTTTTATCTTTCCATGCGCCTCTGCTGCAGGGCTGTAGAGTAGTCATGGTCCTTGCTTGTTGGGCTTGAGCTTGCTATGTTATTTTTTGAGCAAGCTGTAGATTTGAGATTAGTCAGGGGAATATTTTGGACAGTATTTGTCATTGTTTTGGATTGTTGCAATAATAATAAACATACATTTGCAGGATCTATGTCTCTCTTGTCCCTTTTTTTTTGCAATATAGGATGACGACAATTCCTAGGGGGAAGATGTAACGTAAAATGTGCTTTCTCCTCTTTGTGTCTCTGTCTCCCTTTCATCTCTCCCCCAGCCTGGGCGCTTGTAGGTCAGGGGTCAAATGTGCACCGTCGCTCGTCCTACAGTATCAACCCTCCAAAGGTGATTGTATCACGTTCTCACTCTGGAAAAGTGAAAAGTTACATACAGGATGCTTTTGGAAACAGCACAACAGTAATAGAGGCAGGAGGAGCAGGTGAGTGGAGATTTTTTTAACATCTGTATGTTACATATAAAAGTATAACATGGTGCAGATGAAGGTCACAGCAAACTGTCTACTATCGTAACTGAATTTGATTGTCAGCATTTGACCCATTCATTTATTTGCCAGATGAATGAATGTGCATACATTCATATGATTAACTTCCCACACAGTTCTTCACTGGGGATCACTAAGGCTGGATTTCCCCACCGAGGACTAACTGTTGAACCTGTTTAAATCATGGTTTAAGTTTAAATTCTCTTCACCAAACGTAAAAACTATCTGAAAATTGATGATCCACGATGAGTGTCCAGGTGTAGGTTTTAATAGCTATTAAGCTAGCCATGATAATGGAGTTGTCAAGGTAATAGTAGTTTGGTTATAATCAATTTATGAAATAACGTTGCAGCTGTGAGTACTGGCAATCAGGACAGACGATTAACAATGGATGCAGGTGCATATAGAATCATATTCTTGAGACAGAAAACCTAACTTTACTAAAAGGCCTTGAGTTTTCCACGACATTCTCACACAGACCACATTCTCTTGGCTTTCACAGTGACACTTAACACGTTTGTTGTGTTCTGTTATTATATACAACAGATACTGTTGCTCCTTGTACCACAAGGGGGTGCTGTTGTATAAGACAGGTCATAGTTAACACCTGCACATAGAGAGGAAGCGACAATGTACGCTACAACACTGCTACTGTGAACTGTTTTACAATATATGTTGTTGAAGTAAATGGCAGCGTCCCATCATTGTTGAGTTAACACCACAACGTTCACTTCATTCAATCATTTGAGCCAGAGCACCACTGCATCTTACTCACTAACTCGCGAGTGTGAGTTATTATCTTGCACATGCGGGATACAGTACGTCACATGTGCATGATAGTAAGTTGCACGTGCAACATTAAAAAAAAACAAAAAAAACATCCATGTCACCTCCAGGGCTCCATACAACTGAGTTTTATGTTGCTGCTGATTTATTTTCTTTAATCATGATACTAATTCCGTAAGTTATGGAGTCTGAACAGTCAGACAGGGCATAGAGAAAGATGCAGCTAGTGGTAAAGTATGACTTGGTACACCAGCTAAGTGCAGTTGGGATTTATATCTCCATTACAGTGGGTGAGTCATAGTCATTTTACCAAAGTGGTTTTCCACTTGTTTTTCTAAATGTCCACAATCTCTCTGTCTCTCTCTCTGTCTCTCTATCTGTCTGTCTCTCTGTCTCTCTGTCTCTCTGTCTGTCTCTCTGTCTCTCTGTCTCTCTGTCTGTCTGTCTGTCTGTCTGTCTCTCTGTCTGTCTGTCTGTCTGTCTCTCTCTCTGTCTCTCTCTCTGTCTCTCTATCTGTCTGTCTCTCTGTCTCTCTGTCTCTCTGTCTGTCTGTCTGTCTGTCTGTCTCTCTCTCTGTCTCTCTATCTGTCTGTCTCTCTGTCTGTCTCTCTGTCTCTCTATCTGTCTCTCTCTCTGTCTCTCTATCTGTCTGTCTCTCTGTCTCTCTCTCTGTCTCTCTCTCTGTCTGTCTCTCTGTCTCTCTATCTGTCTGTCTCTCTATCTGTCTGTCTCTCTGTCTCTCTCTCTGTCTGTCTGTCTCTGTCTCTCTCTCTGTCTTTCTATCTGTCTGTCTCTCTGTCTCTCTCTCTCTCTCTGTCTGTCTGTCTGTCTGTCTCTCTTTCTGTCTTTCTATCTGTCTGTCTCTCTGTCTCTCTCTCTGTCTCTCTATCTGTCTGTCTCTCTCTCTGTCTGTCTCTCTCTCTCTCTCTCTGTCTGTCTCTCTATCTGTCTGTCTCTCTGTCTCTCTCTCTGTCTGTCTCTCCCTCTCTCTCCCTCAGGATATAAGGTCATGTCACTTTTGGAGATGCCAAGTGAAGCAGGCTCTGTAGACCAGGCAGATGTTTACATCCACATCACCTTTATTAAGAAATGGGACATCTGTGCTGGTGCAGCAATACTGAATGCACTGGGTAATGTAACAACTATTATTCTTTTGTTTGGTTTCCTTTTCAGTTTCAAAATCTATTCAGATTTTCCTGTTCGTTAAAATAAAAAAAAAAACAAAACAACAACTTATTGGCAGGCACACTCTGTTTATTTGGCTACATTTCTGTACATTATGCCTGGAACATTCAAAGAGTTACACATTTAAATTCTTCATCAGGACTGTGGAGGTCTGGTTTGATCACATTTAATGACAGTGGATTGGTTACAAGGTTATGGTTGGTTATGAGCAAACATCCTGGTAAAGCCTGATTGGTGCATGAGAGTATGTGTATGACACTAGTGCTTTTGCATCTTCAAAGACAGACAAATACAGAAATATTGCAAAATAACCACAACTGTTCTGAAAATAGTTGTAGTCATGTAGGATGTCATCACTCACAGATTGGAGCTACTTAAGATAAGCGTTGGTCTTGGCCTTGAAATCTTAATTATGCTGCTAAATTCTTGTGCAGCATCAATGCGTCCTAGAAAAATAAGATATCTTGCACCTCACATTATCCACACATGAACAGATAGGCTCCATTGC
Organism: Acanthopagrus latus; assembly: GCF_904848185.1. Taxonomy (NCBI): domain Eukaryota; kingdom Metazoa; phylum Chordata; class Actinopteri; order Spariformes; family Sparidae; genus Acanthopagrus; species Acanthopagrus latus. The sequence goes on from NC_051059.1 coordinate 3,153,258, forward strand.
AACAGGATAGCGATCATACTATATTAAGGTCTGTTTTGACCTGCTTAATAAATGTGTCATCATCATGTCTGAAATGAATATTTAATGGCTGTTGTGGAATACACCAATAACATGTAATCACAATGGTTGTAGGAGGCCGGATGACCACCCTGATGGGAGAGGACATAGACTACAGTGGAGAACCACTCAACAAAGGAGGTCTGGTGGCCAGCATTGGCGTCGAGCATAAGGCCATTCTGGAGAGACTACCAAACTGGGACCCCGACAAGCACTGAGAAACACAAATACAGAGCCATAGATTTGGTCAGGTTGTGGTAAAGGCAACAGGTGGTGGCTGTTTTCTATAACTAGTAGTGGGCTGCAAATATAACCAGACCTGCATGGTTTAGTCACGGTGGTACACCAAACATCTACCAATCAGATGGACAGGAACCAACATAGCTGCCAACGGAATCTGCAATGGTTGACACGATGGCTCTGAACACACACTCCCTGACATGCACATTTACATGCAACTTGGAGAAATGATGCATCATGCATACACACAAACACATGCTGGCAATGAACACTGGACAACAGTTGCCCTGCCCGAGTCCCTTCACCTTCAGAGGACAACAGGATGAGTCTAATACGAAACTTTAGACCGAGGAGCACAATGCTGGTGGCTCGCATAAATGTCTTTTCATCCCTTTTAAGTACCGTCTTCATCACATGATACTCCAGCGATAACACAACAGTAAAGAACAACCTCATTCTAAACATGTACTGTACCATTCTATTCAGCATCACTTTGGTGGCTGTTTCACTAACTGAGCAAATCATTACTAGAGACTGGGGAGAAACAATGAGCTGCATTGACCTAAAAAAACAGTGTAATGTGTGTCTTCTGATCACTGGATTCATCAACCAGCACCATAATACCACAACAGTTCACTAGGATGATCTGCGGCTTCGAAGTTACCATTTGAGGCGACACAAAGACTGTGAAATCTATCAACATGTGGCTTCAGCTCCTCTAGATCATTACAGTGAAAGAAGAACGTTTATAATCCTAGCTTAGCCCTGAGGGGATCAGATTTACACATTTTACAGATGTTGCTAAACTGAGTTCTAGCCAAATACACGGAAACTAATTTTTATCAGTGAAATCAAGATTCAATGGTCATTAGTAAAAATGTGGGAATTTTGGAGGAAAAGTTGTCTTTTTTTCCATCTTACCTTTTGTCTGAGAGAAATATTTGACTGAATGAACCTTCAGCCAGGTATGGGTCTGTTTCAAGTGGTTATATGCAAACACTGCACAATATGATAGCTGCGAGGATGTCTTGGATGAACTTAAACCTTGATGAACAGAGGTTTAAATCAGTCAGGGTTTGCAATGGCTTCAAGTTATTCTTTATCTTCCTCAACGTTCTATAAATAAACAAAAAGACGGTGGAATGCTCTCTCTGCTGAGAGCAACGTACAAAAACAAGTCCCATCTGTTGTGTGCAGTGTCATTCATGACTCTAAAGCAGATCATCCTACCAAAAGGGGCATAACACATGTTTCAATAGATTTGTGTCACTGAGAATTATATTGAAAAACCTACTTGAGCTGAACCGGTACATTTCTTCTTTTACAAACCATTCCTGCTATTGAATATTGTACTGTGCACTGTTCAGATTGACTGATGCACAGCCAGGTAGTAATCCTATTTCTTTGAAGACTTGACTGTAAATTGTGTTTGAGTACACGTTAAAGCATGGTTTTGTGTTTTGAACACATTTCAGCCTACTGAAAACCTCTTTCTGCAGACTACTGTCACTCTTTCTATACTGTCTGCCATAAGTGTGTCAGTCGGTTTATACTGACACTTTTACATTCAACATTTGTAATGTGTGTTCATCAACAAACACTGATCTGAGTAATGTCAGACTTTTTGCTGTGAAACCATGTCAAATGGTGAAAATAAATCCCACCAGCAAAATGAGACCTGAACACCTGATAAATGTTGAGTTTTTCTTTGCAGCTTATAATTGATAACCTTGTATAGATAAAAATGTGTGCAGAGGTTTTTGGGTAATTGTTCATCCAACATGTAATGGTGTTTACCCACTGAAGATGCAGCCTGATCTGGAAGATGTGGTTATGACATTAAGTCCTTGTCTTGCACTCTTGAAGGGTAGGCCTCCATGTGGCGAGCTTCAGTCATATGGTTTGAGTGCTTTCGATCTTGACAAGGTCAACTAGGGTGATGGTGTCAGCCACAGCACTCAGCATAACTCCTGGAGATGTTACTATGGGAACGATCATTAATTTGCAGGGGAAATGCTGAAATTTAAATGTTATAACTGTGATATGGAAATGACATGGGTACTATTGGTTTGTTAGGATGATGGACATATAAATAATGTAACCCCCCGCCCCGCTCCTTGTGTACACTATGACAGAACATTTAATGTGAGTTTGAGTATGAGGTAATGATTACATTTAATTATTTATATATTAGGATGAGTTGTGTTACACCAAAGTCTATTAAGAGGTCTGTGGGACTTACATGGGATATTTCAATGAAGGTGTATGGAGCCTTTGTTGGCACCAGAGGGAGCTTGGTGAACCCTGATGTCACTTCAGTCAGCATTGATAGGGGCTAAAGACTACAAGTTTGAAATTAAAAAATGTTTTGGGTGAATGAAATAAGCAATTTTAACAGGTCTCTGTAGCCTGTTGTTTATTTTGTGTGAAGCTAGAGGCTCCACTCCCTCCTCTCATGTCAGCACATGAACGTGGAGCGGTAATCCCCACACACGGCCGCAAACAGGATCCAGATCTTTGCGGCAAGCCCTTTTAATAGCTAGCCTGGATATGTATTGCAAATATCCGTTATTCAGTTCTTCCTAGTCTAAAAGAACATTTCAGATATCCACAATCAAATTCTTCCTTTAGATAACCGCAGGACAGACTATGCAGGTAGGGAAACTGTCAGTATGAGCTGGTTCTCATAATTAGGCAGTTACAATCTAAAAACTTGGCATTTTTAGCAGGAAGAATATTGCAAGACACTCAAAATGGATCAATTAGTCATTTCTCAAATGCCCAAAATAACCTTTTCAGGCCTCTGAACCGTGGTGGTAGAAAGTTACAGTATATTGCAAATGTTTTGTTTCCCAACACACTTGAGGTCCTGCGACAAACCAATCAGTGGTTCGGGAGTTACGTTAGTTGAAAATGTATGTTTTAATTCTGAGGTTCTGTTTTGACTTACGAAAGCTCAATTACAGATATCTCTGTTGTTCTGAGTAGTCAAAATGACATCGTAGGCCTCAGGCCTGGTAGAAAAGAAGTTCTAAAAAAAGAAAAGCCTGGTTCTCTGTTCAAACCTGGGTATTGGGTAGATTTCAGTGTTTATATCAAGAATGATTCAAGAATGATTCTCTTTGTATGAGGCTTGTTATTCTGCGTCTTCCCCTTAAGATTTCGATACACTCCATGCCTGATACATTTAGCGTACTGCAGCTGTCGTGGTTATCCTCTTTGTAGTAGAAAGCCTTGAGGCATTAGGGGGGTTCCCAGTTCTTATAGCAAATTCATCTTCAGCCCGTCTTGTTTTAAGTTTATGCTTCGTTCTCCCCATATGAAAACAAACATGTGGACATTCAAGTCTGTAAACTACATGAGGTATTGCAATTTATAAAATACCTAATGTTACACTTATTCCCTGATGTCATGTCAGTACAGAAGCAGTATTTGTCATATTACCACAATGTTTGCAGTTTTCACACTGGCACACACGTGGACAAAATTGTTGATACCCCTCTATTAAAGAAAGAAAACCGCACAATGTTCACTAAAATAACTTGAAACTGACAAAAGTAATAATACATTATAACATAATCATAACAAAGTAATGAAGTGACATTAAACATGAGAGGCATTTACACCTGATGATACATGTCACATGTAATTTCAGTTCATATCAAATGTAAATTATAGATCATATTATCATAACTCCCTCATCACCTTGACAAATTCTACATTTTTCATGCACATTTGGTATTATTCAACCTTTGAAGCAATTTGTCAGAATGTGTGTTCTTTCATTTACAAATGAATATCCATTTCCAAACATTAAACACTGAAAACATTCTAACATGTTTTGGACATTTATTGGAGCAATGATGTACAGATCTTCGGCTTCAGACCTTCCTTACTGGTTCGACAGGCACCTCAGCTGCTGGAAGCACAAATACAACAGTCAATCCATTAATGACAAAAACATGCAGTCACACATTTATGGATGGGTTTAATCTCCACCACTGTAATTATAATTTCAAATGGTTGCTACATTGGAGGGGGGCGGACATATGCTTGTGTTCAGAAAGTAATTCTAAAAATCTCACTGCTTAACAATCATATTAATAATTACACTGAGCTGACAGCTTGCTGAGAATGGGCTGAAGAGTCTCTGCCATGTCTTTCTGTTGAGCCATGAAGTCTGAGACTGTTGGGTTTTTCACACTCTGAATCCAGTCTGACTTGGCAGAACAAACACGTGTGCAGACATTCTGTGCAGAGACCAGAAGACACATGGTAAAGAAATGCACTTTATCTACATCAATATAAGCAAAATGGGGTTAGGAGTTACCTGTTCATATCTTAACATTTAATCACCCCAAACTGTACAACTGTAAAAAAGTTTCATGAAAACGCTCTAGAAATGTTTTGTGGGCTGTGAAACTTCACCTGACTCTGTCAGCATGGTGGTGAGTAGATAATGACTGAATTTTCATTTTTGGGTGCACTGTTCCTTTAATAAATCATCAGACAAAAAATGGTTGAATCCTGATGTAAAGAAACAGGTTACCCTTTCCTCCTTTGTGAGATTCCTCTCTGGGTCGGAAATACATTCTTTAACAAAGGCAACATATGACATCAGGGACTGTTTAGCTTCTGCACAAATAAAACACAAATACAGGTTAAAAATGCTAGACATTTTTACTTATCAAAGGCTGCCAAAGATAATGACATAATAATCAGACCTGCCAGGAGGAGACAATCAGCGCAGTCTGTCTTGGAGTATCTCCTGGCCAGGTCTACAGGTCGCTCTCCTCTGAAGGTCTTGGCTTTTGTGTCAGCTCCCAGTTCAAGAAGAGTCCTCACAGTCTCCAGGTGGCCCCAACAAGCAGCAAGGTGCAGTGATGAATAACCTGCAGAATAAAGGAGATTAAACAGTGGCCAGGTACACATGAAAATTTGACTTTTTACTTTTTTTTGTACTTTTTCTGTGGTTGTTCGTTCCTCTTATTGAACATACACAGGTTTAGACATGACAGCTAAGAGGGGAAGAATTGGAGCAGGTTGTGTTCCGGGTGTGGACACATCTGCAGACAGATTTTGCTGTCTGCAGATGTGTCCAAATGTGTTCCAAATGTGTAAGTCCTCAATAGAGGGCAGATGGGGCTCAAGTGGGTTTTTTTCTTGTTTTGATTTTTTTTCTGATTGTTGTAGTTTGTTGAGTGGTTGAACCAAAGCAGACAGTGATGCACATACAGCATGTTGAAGTTCCTGAGCAAGAACAAAAAGACGAGTGAAATAAACAAAATAATAGCAAACACTGAAACAATCCAGGAGTCAATCTGTCTGATTTGAGAAAGTCCACTCTCCTATCTTCACAATGTATTCTTTTTAAAGAGCCTTTTACATTTGATAAGTTTCCAACACGCGTGCATTTTTCTTCCGTTGTTTCACAATTTATCACCTTTAGTTGTGATGCAGTGATATTTTGAATGAGTCCTTCGTGATAGAAATAGTAGATATAGAACATCCAGGTTCCCCTCAATCCATACTTACTTTTTACATTGGAACAACTCCTTGATACTGTGAGGCAACTGGTGTTTTTTGTGAGTAAATATTATTATTATTATTATTATTATTATTATTATTATTATTATAATAATAATAACAATAATAATAATGATGATGATGATGATAATAATAATAATAATAATAATAATAATAATAATAATAATAATATAGTAAGTATTTACTGCATACTTGGAATAGTGAGTGATAAAACTAATTTATTTCAAATACATTTCATAGAAACCCTCAGCCATACATGAAATAACAGAAAATGGATCTGGGTCATTTGTGACCCATGTCATTAGAAGAGAAGTGATACAAGTAACAACGTTAAAAAAAATAAAATAAAATAATATAAGGATGTATGATGATCAAAAACAAGTTAATTGGGGAACACCTTGAAGACTGAATGATGAAATTAATTTACTGCAAAGATGCAGAAAATAAAAACTCAGCCCGGTCACTTTGGACCCATGTTTCGCATCAAACGGCTGTGGTGTTGCAGTTATTTAGGTGAATGGTCCAACTTTTTAACTTGACAGTTTCAGTCCACTGAGCACTGACCACACAGCTCAGCAGCTGGTCTCTCACTCACCCCTGACTGTCTGCACGTCCACCTGTGCTCCGTGTCTGACCAGTTCTCGGAGGATGTCGCTCCTCTCCAACATACAGGCAGTTAACAGGGCATTTCTCCCTCCCTCGTCCTTCAGTCCGAACAGATCTTGTTCCTGCGTCTCCTCTGCGAAACCTTCCCGTTCAAAATGCGCCTTAATGCTATCCAAGTCCCCACAAAGTACACAATCAAATATTTCTTTCTGTATTGATGTCATTTTACGCACATATGTTTAGCTAACCTGCGCTGGAATTTACCATTGCCATGGTTACGAGACCACATGACTCGCCTGTGGTGAGCAAGGCACAACTAATCGATCTATGCGCTGTGAAGTCGATCAACCACTAGGCAAAAGGCTGACCCCATGACACACTTTGAATGACAGCCACCTCTTTTGCGATATCAAGTAGAAATGTATGGAGTAGGTGAAAATAATTCAAAAGAAAATTCATAAAAATACGTAAAATACGTGAAAAAGAATTATGTGCTGAAAATCATCATAAGTCATGACAATGAGATTTTAAAAAAAAAACGAAAATTATACAATTAAGAAATCCTTTCTGTTATTTTATGACTTTTCATATCACATACTTTTGTCCAGTCAGACCCTCTCTACACAGGACCTGCCACCTGCCATGGCTCCAAATTACCTGGTTTGCGTATAAAGGGACAGAATTTAGTGGAGTGTTGAGAAGAAATGTAAGAAGCAAAGAAACGTTTGAAGAACAGGAAACGTAATTTAGGATTTTTGATTGATTAAATCAAATTGCGAGTTGGCAACATCCTCTTGCAACACCAAAGCAGCTAATGTTTCATGTGGCACAGCCATTACACAAAGCTAAAGCCCTTATAGTGCAGGTTACACCTGAAGGATTCTTACCCCCCAATTACACAGGAAAATAATCTTTACTCGTGTATATAAAGATCATGTATTTGTTTATCTATCATCATTATCATTATAACTATCACAATGCACACTGACAGACATATTAACAGAAAACAGTAAAAACTAGGGTACACATTCTTGTACACACAGTACAGTACTCAATGCTCATAGTTTTTTTTATATATATATATAAATTTGGAAACCTATGTGGTAGTTGGCGTAAGTAGATTTTTCGTATGAATGCACGAATAATTAATATTTTTTGTATTATTATCAATATTTTCTTTTCATTTTAAGAATGAGTAAATGTAAAGCAGATTCCCGAGCCGCACTACACACCAGTTGGTGGCGGTAATTCACCAAAATGTTGTTTGCCAGCCGCCATTACACATCAAGAAGAAGAAGAACCTAGCTTGCATGGACGTAGCTTGGACGTATGGAGAAGTTTTAACGCCGCCAAATTAGGCTTTTTGCGCCCCACATCAAACTCCAGCGAACCCCTCTTAAGTTTAATCTCTGTTCCAGACGTCAAGATGTTTAACCGACAGACGAGCCTATGGATGGGTGATGTAAGTTTAAAGTGTCTTTCTTTCAGTATGGGAACCTTAACGTTAGCTCAGCTCAGTTTAGCTTAGTTTAGCTTAGCTACGCATACTGGTTGCTAGCTCGGTTACGTAAAGTTAACCCGGATAAGTGACCCCTATCATAAAAGGTTAGGTTGAACTCTGTTGTAAGGTACGTCGTTGGTACAACTTGGCTTCACGCCCTTTATTAACACCATTACTCTCCAAACCAGTTACTAGTCCTACTGGAAAAGGAAATCAACATCTCCCGACAGTGTGGAGATGTTGATTTCCTCTCTAGGCAGGACATGGCACCTGCCCACAATGCCAGAACTACCAGTAGCTAGTTTACTGACCATGGTGCCAGCTAGGCTGACCTGGACCCAATAGAGACTCTTTGGACTTTTATCAAGAGTGAGATGAGAGACAGTTGACTCAACAGTACAGAAGAGCTGAAGGCCGCTATCAAAGTAACCCGGGCTCCAGTCACACCTCAGTACCGGCTGCCAGCTCCACGCCACAGCGCTCTCCTGCAGTCACTCTACCAAAGGAGCCGAGTCAAAGCACTGCGTGTTTAAATGAACATCCTTTTCAGAGGGTCGACATCTCTGTATTAGAAATCCTTTGTCTTAGGTGACATTCTAATATTTTGATATACTGGAATTTATATTTTTATGTGCTGTAATCTGTTATCATCAAAATGAAAACAAAAAAAGGCTTGAAATATTTCACTTTATTTGTATTGAATATAGAATATATGAAAATGCGACTTTTTGAATACATTATGGAAATAATAAAATTAAAAACACTGGGGCTTCTGGTGTAGCATCAACCAGTGTTCAGAGGACCTTAAATCACGCTCGTTTTTGCCGCATTTATACATATTTGATAGTTTTTACATCATAAAGTTGCACACAATCTTCTGTGCTATTGTGCAGTTCTGTTTTTGATTCAAATTGATTCTCATTCAAATTGTTTTTATGTGTTCAGTTGGACCCATACATGGATGAGAACTTCATCAAGCAGGCCTTCAGTGCTATGGGAGAGTCACCGTTTGGAGTCAAGATCATCACTCACAGAATAACAGGGTGGGTACAGAGCACTTCATGCCATACAACAGTCTTTGTTTTAAATCCTTCAAGACAACTGATATTACAGTAGAAGATGTGCTTGTAGGTTTCCCCACATACAAATGTATAGTAGAGGTGGACAGCTTTCACCAGTATTGACTCACCTCTACCATAAACAGCTACAGGAAAGCCATGAAAGTGGTTACACCAAGTGTTGCGTGAAGACTAGGCTACTGCTTGCCCTTGACTAAAATGTGACAGCAGGTTTGCTGGCTTTTATAATGTGAGTGTAATTGCTGTTAGAAAGAGATTGTATTCTGTAAGAGCAATCTATGTGTCCCTAACATTGTTTCTCCCCTTGTGCAGTGGCTCAGCAGGATATTGCTTTGTGGAGCTGGCAGATGAAGCAAGTGTTGACCGCTGTGTCCAAAGACTCAACGGAAAACTGGTTCCTGGATCAAACCCGGTCAGTTCTCTTGAGAAATTGTAGAATACTTCCTCATTTATATTTCATACAATCCTTACTGCAATACATAATTATTGTTTCTCCATGAATATATTTATTTATTATTGACAATTTAATACTGCCTTCCTTTTTTTCCCAGTATTAGAGTTATGCTGTGAAGCAGTTTTTAATTGTTGATTTCACTGTGGATAGTGGAGCTCAACTAGTCTTGGTCCACTTTGTAACCAAAAGTATTGAATGTTTAATACGTAAATATGATACAAGGTTATCCTTATATGTGCCAAATCTGCTAGATTTACCGTTTATGTTACTTTGGCTGCCACTATACTGCCATATCAGTTTAACCAAGACGATTACAATGAAGCAAAAACGAATAGCAGTTACAGATACTATTAAGGTTCTCTATACTATCTTTTCTATTGGCTGTAGTAAAAAATCCAGCCAGCTTGAACACTTCCATAGTGTGTAAAGTTGTGAGCCCAAACTGCTTACTAATTAATTTGAAAGGCTGCTGGCCATGTGAGCTGGCCAAGCTGCTGGGCTCCCCTGTCCACCAGCCTGTACCTGCTGCTGAAGGCTGCTTGTACATGAGTGTACTTTGTTTGAAGCTGTTGAATAGAGTCTCTGGTAGGAACTAACTGAGGAATGGGCTAAAGGCTGGTCTGGGTGGTGGAGGTATGTAAACCCAAATAACAACCATAATTAACTCCACTCTTTATTTCCAGCAATATCAGTGCTATACTACACGTCTTTGCTGTTTGATGTTGGCTCAGTGTGTGTGTTTTCTCTCCCCTGTGCAGCCCCGGAAATTTAAGCTAAACTATGCCACCTACGGCAAACGGCCAGAAGCAGGGTAAGCTATGAGTTACATGTTCATTTTGCATGTTATGATCACTATTTTAAGTTAAGAACCACTACACCCACTACTACCAGTCACATTTTCTTGTAATTTGAAGTCAGAATAAACCCTTTGTCTGTAACCAGCAATGGGATTAAAGTAAATTAAATTGACCCTTACTCAAATACTTTTCCCCTGAAATGTTATTTCAAAGCTTTTTTGATTATTGAAAATTAAAGATCAGGTGGGATTATTTTACAGTACAGATTTAGTTTGTTTGTAACAACATTTTGATTCCCTCTTTGTGTGTAAATGTTTGAATCAGCCCAGATGTGCTCCAAAACTATGTATACCCAAATATTATCCACCCACTATTCACCTGAACAAATTAGTTTCACCAATTAACAAACCTGCACCTGCATGGAAATTTCACTCTACCTCAACTGGACCCTCTAGACCATATTATCTTTTAAATAATGTTGAGCAGTAGGGCTGGGACAACGCGTCGCATAGTCAACATAATCGACGGCATTAATTCGTTGACATGAGTAATTTGCGTTGACGCGTCTTCCCAGACAGGAAGTGGTAGTACCCGCGGAGGCTGAGAATAGCCCCTCTCACACAGAGACGCTGCATTAAAACCGCCATGTAATTCACACAGAAAGCTGCGCTGCGGCTCCCAAAGAGACGTGACGGTACACGTCATGATGATGATGTCGGTGTATTTCCCAGGTGGGACAGCTCTATTGAGCAGTGCAAGCGTTCCTGGTGAATGTCTCAAGTGTGTGTTGTATTGATGTGCGAGTGTCTCTTTTAGGAATAGAGAGGCTGCTTTCAGTAATTTCCATGCTTATAGAAATTTCCCTGCACCAAATATAACACATTTTAGCAGCAAAACCAAAATGTGTAGTTATGGGACAGAGGAAATGCTCTAGAGGAAACACAATTTAACTTTGTAAATATTTTTGGATGACTCCAGTTGAGCTCAGGATTTAGCAGGAGGAAGGCAACTTTACTAAGGCCTCAAATGGTACAAAACTGAACAGTGTGTGTAAGTGAGTAACCTTTGGACATGTAGAAGAAAACAGAACATTACTTAACACTAACTATGTTCCACATATGGCTAGATAGACAAATCAAGTTTTTTTTCCTCTGGCCACACCAGGCCAAACTAAGCAGCAACGATTTGCCTTTCCATCACCAGTTTTAGTGTGGCAAATTGAACCAAGCTGCGCTATCAACTTCTCTGATATCACAGCATGGTAAATGCAAGAAAAAAATACAGTCCAGTACATGCATATGTAGCTACACCTCAAAAGTGTGTTTCCAGGTGTGGAAGTACCAGGAGTAATATGTGAAATAGTTGTATAAAGTCTTTGTTTCTTGAGGGAGCTGTGTGAAATCTGCATAAATCTCAAGTTATGTAATTTGCTTACCACAACTTCGAAGTTATTTGACTAGATGTTTTACTTGTCTTAGGCCAGAGTTCTCAGTGTTTGTGGGTGACTTGGCCTCTGAGGTGGACGACTTCCAACTGCACCAAGTTTTCAAGAAGTACCTCTCCTGCAAGGGAGCCAAAGTGGTCACTGACCAGTATGGATACTCCAGGTATGTCAGTTCTCAGAGGTGGACCGGACAGCCATTTGGATTCACAAATGTTAACATCAGAAGATTTCTTGAACTACATATTGCGTTAATTTTCTTTTTGGTGTATAATATATTAGTTTGAATATTATTGTAAGAAATATACAATAATATGAAAATGAGCCCTTGTTTCTGTGGTGTAATGATTGTTTAGATAGCAGTACTGTGGATGTTGACCAGCAGTACAACTCGAAAAAAGGCTGAAGAAATGTTTTCTTAACGTCGTATGCTAAAACTATTGTTTTCCCCATATAGGCTAAGCAAGAGCAACTCACAATTCAAGTGATGCTACCTCATGTTAAAAGTAAAACAACAAGTTTCAGTTCTACCATAATAATACCCATTATATTCTGTTTTCTCATTATAAACTGGCTATTAATTACCAAGTATGGAGTGTTTGGTGGTGTGGAGAGGTCGTCTAACTGCTGTTTGACTTGCAGAGGTTATGGCTTCGTCAAGTTTGGGGAGGAGAGCGAGCAGAAGAAGGCGATTGAGGAGTGCCAGGGTACGATGCTGGGAGGGAAGCCGCTCAGGCTCAGTATTGCTGTGGCAAAAAGGTAAGATGCCGACGAGAAAACATAATGGAAAAAGTATAAAATGCTAAGCTAAAAGTACTTCAGAATTGTACTTGAAAATAGTGTATGTAGTCATTAAAGTCTCAGAGACTGAAATACTGTATGGGGGAGAAAGGGACCCTGCTATCTTCAGTGAGACTTGGAAAACCAAAAGTCATCTATAAATAATTCTTTGATTCCATGTTATTCTATTGTGTTTATTTTTCAAGTTCTTAGCCATCTTGCACATATTGAATCTATTTACATTCCATTTTGGTACACAATTTAAAGCTTTGAAAGTTTAGAAATGATTTGCATATGATAGATCTTGAATTAACACACATGATAGATTATATTCAGCCATTGTTGGCTTACTTGTTTTGCAGCCAGAAGATGAGCAACTACCATGGGAGCCAGGGCCAGAATTATAGCAGCTACAACCAGTCCCAGTCCAGTTACTACAGCAGCAATAGCAGCGGGGGTCAGGGGGGTTACTACTCTCAGTGGGGCGGCTATGACCAGTACAGCGGCTACAACAGTGGCTACAACAGTGGCTATAACAGTGGCTACAACAGTGGTTACAACTATAACTATGGGCCCTATGGATACCCCCCACCAGGCCATGTGATGCCACCTCCTCCCATGGGGATGCCGCCCATGACTACAGACTTATCAGGAGCTGTAGAGGTAAGAGTTTTTCATTCAAGAGAAACAAGTGTATTTTTCGTTTAAGAAAATTTTCACATTGTTTAATGTCATTTCCCGGCAGAGCCACGAGGAGTCTGTGGGTTTGGAGGAGGACAATGCAGAAGGTAAGATCCCCAACCCCCCACTGCACCCAGATACATTTTTTATTTTGTTTTGCATTGAAAATATTCTTTTGTGCTCCATTATTATCATCAGATTGTCAGGATATGCTGTTAGCCCATCATGGCACATTCTTGCGTTGACAGTTTGGATCCTTTAAATCACATTTTTCACCTTTAAGGCTTTGACTTGGTTTGGGAACCATACATTTACCGGTCTTTCTTAAGGGAGAGGTAGGAGTAAATACCTCATAGCTGTGAACAATTTAGGGCTTTTTCATTGCCATGTCTGGCGACACCCAGTCAGACCATGCTGCGTTGAATTGCACTTCCATAGGCCATGTCCACACGGGCGAAAACAATCTTTTTTTTCTCTGTCTCCCTCGTCATCGTTTTAAGAATATTTGTGTCCACACGGATCCACTGAAAACGACCAAAAACGCTGTAGTTCATACTCGCGGCCTATAGGTGGCGCTTGACATTCACCAAAAACAAAGAAGACGACACAGAGCATGTGCATTAAGCTTGCGCGCTGTAAACAGACAGTAGACGGAGAAACCGAACACAACAAGAAGAAGATGAAAATGGCGAGTGCAAGGAAACCAGAATCATTTGTGTGGACTGGTAATGGAGGGCTGCATTTTCAGATTTCTCCACCCTGAGACCTGTTTTCAAAAAAGTGCGTTTTCAGTCGCTGCGTTTTCAGGATCCATGTGGGCCGTCGGCCAATATGATGCAATACGTGTGCGTTTTCGCAAAAGAGTATTTTCGTGTGGACGGCTCCATAGTGTTGCAGTGACGTCAGATGGGCTTTGTCATCATTCAGGGACGAATAGTGGCGTCTTTTTATTCTCGATCCGTTTGTCGTTTTTGAAGCAATAATTAGTAGATGTTCAAAATTAGCACCAGCCAAGTGCTGTTGAATATGTAGCTGATAGACTGGCTTGACTTGACAATAACAGTGGTAATCAATTCAGTGGCAGGTAAAATGTTAATGTTAACTGGTCATGTTACTGGTGGACAGTAGATGTAGTATAAAACATTTTGTCGCTCCAGAGGAAGCTGCATTTAATCTGATAAATTGCCTCCAGTGATGTCACTCTGTAGCTAAATTGTGTGGCCAGAAATGTAGGGACTGTGTTTTGGAAAGGAAGAATAATGTGTGGAGAAAAAAAGATGTTCTCTGGTTCTACACTGTCACTTTTGTTAATTTGTTTTGAAACGGTCCAGTCCAGACCAGTGGAATGCTTAAGGGCTACTTGAGATTTGTCTGGTGCCACAAAAGGCTGTGGCCATTACTTTTCTGTACAGGAAAACAGTGCCCAGTCTTATCCAGCATTTTTTATGTTAGTTACTTAAGACCATGGCCTTTGTTGAATTCACAGATAAAAATCACATTGTGAATGTGTACATATAATTGCTTGGTGTTTTTTCTGTTTTTACAGAAGCCATCCCTGAATGTGATGTGGAGCAGTGGAACAAAGATTTTATGCAGCGCAGCGAGGAGCTCTATGATGCCATGATGAACTGTAGCTGGGAACCCCTGAACTCTGTTAACTCCCCCATCCCCTTCTTCCCTTGATAATTCTTACATTTTCCATTCCCTCCCCAAAACCTTCAATATTTCATTGTGTATGATTTTGTGCCCCCACAAATCTGCCATCTAACACCACATAGACACCTTCAAAGCGCCAGCTTCAGTTCACTGTCTCACTGCTTCTGCAACTGAAGGCCAAGAGTACATTATGATGTGCCCCAATTTAACACAAATCTTAATTTAATTTTAATGTTTACCATGTTGGTAATATTAAAAAAAAATGTCATCAGTGATGTTGCTGTGCAGTGCATACCATTGACACACATACCATCTATAACGTTTAGGAATGAAATGCTGAAGCAGTCTTCTCTGCTGGTGACTGGCACATAGATCTAGCAAAATGAATGGCGCGGCAATATTTAGATATTAATGATGTCACTGAGTCCACTGTCATTTACGTTTGTTGGTCCATATTGAAATGGTGACACCAGCTAAGCCAATGTTGTTCATTGAGTATGGCCCTGACTTTTAAAGAAGAGATTTGTCTTTGGAAGACAAAAGCTGAAACTATGCCTTAACTGTTACTGGCCATGTACTTCCTGTCAATCTTAGATGGTCATAAAAATAATTGTGTTTATACAGTCTGTCAGGAAGTACGGTCCTCTGGTTCATTTGTTTTAGAGAACGGATTTTCCTGAAGTTTTTTTTTTTTTTTTTTTTTTTGATAGATTTAATGAACATTTTCTGATTAGAAGTGAAAGCATGGATGATGGTGATGCTGAGTTGACCCAGCTGCAATCAACCACAAATGAATTGATTCCTGCTTTCCAGACAAAAGCTTCATGTTTTTGTAATGATGTAAGTGATGAATGGTACAACCTCTGAACACCTTCTGAGCGCTGTGAAACTGCATGTAATTACTGAGGTTGACAGCTGATTTGCTGTATCAGATGACCAGACAACATTTCTTCTCTATTGTTTGATGGCTAATCTTTTGTAAATATTTTCTGTCTGGAGACGTTTTATCAATAAATTGAAATTTAGGAGGAAGTACGGTCCTTTGTCTTGTTTCTTCACAGGTAGCTGAAGGGTGAAGTGTTTCTCCTGTTAGATACTGTCAGCATTTTGGAGCTTAGTCATTAAATGTTGGCTAATTTTTATTAAGACATGTTAATTTGTTATGAATACAGCATGAGTCAGACACAAATTACTACACAACGTTTTCCTTTTGTTTGCGCTGTAATGTTAGAAACTTCAAACACAATTTGCATATTTCTAGGCGTGTCGCCTTACAAAGTCAAATCAGTTGACTTGGAGATACTAATTGTGAACTGCAACACTCCTGGTTCACATCTGGCCTGAGTTACATTCTCTGTCTGTCTGTCACCTAATTGTTTTTCTATCAACTGTCACCACCTGAAGAGACTAAGAACATTTCTTACATAGGCAGTTTAATCTACTGATTTTTAGCAGGTGCCAGTATGTTTACGACGCTCACCATCTTAGGGTTCTAGTTAGCATTGTTAACATGAATGCTAATGAGCAATAAGGTACAGCTGAGAGGATTATGGCCTAATACCTGCAAGTCTAATGAAATTCCGAAGTATTAGTATAAAGGAAATGAACGTCACTATCTGCAGCTGTAGTTTTTGTTAGTGCCAATGTGTAAGTCTGCTACGAATGTTTGTTTTCATATATGTTTGTTCCACTTTGTTAAGTGTCCTTGGGTACCCTGAAAGGCACTATATAAATTGAATGTATTGTTATTATTAAGAACCTAAATTAAGATGGTAAACTTGAATACACACAACCTTCTGTCACCTCACAGCTGTTTGCATGGCTGTACAGTGTTGTTGGCCTCTGTATACTCACACAGTGTATAAACTGGCACAAGAAACGGAATGAGAATATGGTAACCAGAGGAATAGTACAATCTACGGAAGTTATTTTTAATGCAACAATGGATGAAAATTGATGAGACATGCTATAACAAAACAGGACACAATGGAAGTTAACTGAGACTGAAGTTTGAAGTTTGGAACACAAGTGACATAGATACACCTGAACAGAGAAACTGTGTAACCAAATCATTGACCAATGTTTTTATATTTCCTCTGTTAATAAATCACATACCAATCAAATCATGTCAGTTACTTTTTTTTCTCTGTATTGTAAACACAAGTGGAGCTTTAGGTTCAGTAAAGTCTCAGAAACATTTCCAGCCTGAATCTTATTGGCAATCACTGTCCCATTCCTGGCTTGTGGAAAATACCCAGTTAACCACTATGACCCTGTTATGACGTCACAGAAAACTACAGCATATATTTGCTTTACTGGCACACATTAGAAAAAAAGGCATGCACAAGATTTCTCGCTGTTAGGACAAACAAATGGACAGAACAGAATTTTGAGCCGAACAACCCCCAGCTGTTGATTTAATTCGTCTTTGTGTCATTTTTGTTGTTGTTTTTTTCCCCCAGTTAATTGCAGTGATCGTGGTTGAGTTTTGTATCCTCTGCTTCAGTACTGCTGTTCTTGGTGTTGAGCAGTCCCTGTCCAGGCCTCCCGGGGCAGCACCAGCTGGGCCCCCGGCGGTACCAGCCCTGGTACAGTCCCCTCCAGCTCAGACACCCCAGAGCGCCCCCTAGCAGCTGCGTGGGGAACTGAGGGAAGTAAGCTAAGAGGCAGAGCAGCAGAAAGATCCAGAGTCCAAGCAGGAGGACACAGAACAGGAAGAGGATCCTCAGCGGGGCATCTGATATCCCACCCAGGCTCAGATAAGGGCCAAACACTGCTGTCTCCTCAGCCAACAGCAAGCAGCAGAGACAGAGGAGGAAGACATCTTCTGAGACTTCATACCCCCTCCACACCATCCCAGCTTTGAGGCACACAGACTTACTCTCTCCCTCTCGCAGCACCAACATAGGCTGCCCATTAGCAACATCAGGGCCGCCAAGTAAAGGCTCGTAGCAGCTTCCTGTGGTGTTCTCCAGAAGGTACAGGAGTTTGCAGAAACCAAACCACAGCCCGCCAGCCACCCCGAGCCGGGAGAGGTGACGGACGGAGAGAGACAGGGATCGGCGGATGGAGAAGGAGAGGAGGAAGACAAAGGAGCCAGCAAAGACGCAGGTCCAGCCCCAACCAGAGCGCAAGAACATCCTGCAACAAGGAGAGGAGACATGTAGAGTCGAGGAAGTGATGGAAGGAAATTAGGTCAATTCAGTGTTGTCATGTTGGTGTGTTACTTAAACAACAGGACACCAACTCCACATTAACGGACAAATGAACATCAGTAAACAATGCCTCTGCCAAATACAGATGACCATTGTTAAGTTTACAACTGTGCAGTTAGTTGGATTTCATCAGTGGAGGTCTTGGTGTTTCATTTCTGGTTTCTGTTACTAACTGCCAAAACAACATGTTATGCAGATTAGCATGGCCCTGCGACAGAGCTACAGCGTAAGGCACATCTGCAGTAGAACACACACATTTCTCTACACAGTAAGTCATGTATTCAGCTTTGCAAGTAGATATTTCTTTAACCCACTAAGGGCCCTAAATCCATGTAACATAATTATTAGCTTGATTTTAATCTTAGCTAACTAAAACATTGTGTAAAACATTCAGACGTCGTTCAAGGCAGCAAGCACTGGTTTGCCTTTGACCTGAGGCTTTTGCTGGGTCAGGAAGGTTCAGCTGTTTCACTAGGATGGAATCACATACATTCAACAACATCAAGCGGCCGGACTTGTTACCAACACAGAGAACAAAGAGCTTGGATTACAACACTCCACTTGCTCAGCAAATAGTTTGCTGCTATATCCATGTCCAACATCTCATATGAAGACCCTTTAAACTTATTCTTACATGTATTCAGTAGGAGAAATTTGCTGCCCCAGCTTTGAACAACTCAATCAAAAAAACACTGACACATCTTCCAATTTCCAGAAGTTTGTTTCTTCTGCTAGTTGTCATTTGAACAGTACCACAGTCAGGGTGCAGGCTTGCATTGTAGGCCTGCAGTGTTAGATGGAGTGCATTACTGCACATTGGTAAAATTATACTAAGATATCAAGTGAGTGGAAAGCAAACAGGAAGGAGCTCACCTGTAGAGGAAGTGGGTTCTCTTGGCAAAGACGCTGTGCTGGGAGACCCAGAAGCTCAGTGCAGGGCCAAACATGAGCACTGCTGACAGCCACAGGTGGAAGTGCTGCCGGAACACGGTGTTACCCAGGAACCGGGCAGCCAGGTCCGTCAGGACCACCAACAACGTGTTGAGGAACATCTGGCCCTGCTGCCAAACCTCCTGACTGGATCTTACCTTAATATATCTCTATGAAGATGGAGTACTGCTGGCTCTGAATGCAGCAGTATGTTGTGTAGATTATGCACCTCAGACTAATGAGCTGTTCAATGTGACATGGCTGTAATCCTGTCTAGAATGCACTTAACACCCTGGCTGAATGCTGTGAATCCCCTTAGAAAAAAAACAGTCTGTACAAACCAAACAATATTTTTCAAAGGTTGTTCGGATCCTTTGGCTCACTGATGGAAGTTTAGTCCAGATCCAGAAATATAAAGATGATGGTTGCGTAGACAGAAAAGTCCACTGATGTTAGCTGCTAGCGCTGGGCGTCCATTCACACTGTAGAGTGTACTCTGTGACATGAATGAAATGACAGCAGGCCACAAATATGTGCACACTGCAATCCAACGGTGACAAGCTTCAGTCTTCAGGAGCTTCTTGTATATGCCAGTAGCTGCAGTGTTTGTTTCACACTGAAGGCTCAAACAATGCAGCCAGACCACATAACTGTTGCTTAGCTCGTTTTTCTTGCAGATGCAGCAGTGCAAGTTGAGCTTCAGCACTTTCTGACCTTGTCTAGCAGGTTTCCAATATGTCTTCCTCCCGTTTCCCTCCTCTGTGCAGTGATTGTCAGCTGGCTGTCTCTTGATCACTTCTGCAGAAATGCAATCGCTGACACTGTATTCCACCCAGCGATGGCAACTGCTGTGTCATTCCGAGAGACGTCAGAGTTGTAGCTTCAGAATATCTTCATTGATCGAACTATCGCCACTGTAACTGTAGCCTTTCTGTTCTTCTCTGTCAGTGACACCCTCTCCAACACACACACACACACACACACACTCACACACACACGGACCCATAAAAATACAGAGTATGTTCTCGCCGTGTCATATGCCTGCTGGGCCTTGAAGGTGTCACATTGCTCCTACTGAGATGACTGAAGGGTACAGAAAGGTTGAACCAGTGACACAGAATCTTTGGTGTTCACATGAACATCATAAGGTTTCTGACCAATTTAACCTTTATTACCAACAGAGTAAGTTGTGCAGTGTCAACAGAACTGATGTCACAGAATAGTCAAATTAAGTGTCAATAATGGAGTGAGATTAAGTGTAACATTTTGTAGTGTGTGTGTGTGTGTGTGTGTGTGTGTGTGTGTGTGTGTGTGTGTGTGTGTGTGTGTGTGTGTGTGTGTACAGGTTTGTGTTCATGTGTATTAATAGCAGTAACCTTTGTGCTGTATCTGGGCTGAGACTCAGCTGCTGCAGCAGTCTGTGTCTGTCAATCAATACATAGTAATATGCACACACACACACACACACACACACACACACACACCATATCTTCTGTCCTTTCTCTTCTCTCTCTTATATCACCCAGATTTATTTAGTTTCTTGAACTGAGTTTGACTGAAGCAATCCCAAAGATTAACCATGTGGTCAATAATACAAATTACCTTTCAATCCATACAGCATGCTTTCCTGCTAAGAGTCAGATGTAAAGATGCTAACTAAGCTTATCATAAAGACTGGAAGTCAGGCTCTTTTTCATAAAAAGCCACCTACCAGCACCTCTCAAGCTCACTGATTAATAATCATTTACAGTGAATCTGTACAAAAACTGTAAAAAAACTAAAACAAAACAAAACTTAGTGCTTCAGTGGTGCTTTTAAATGATGGTATTATTCTCTTTTATGATCTCCATAAATTAATTTACCATTATCTGAGCATGTCAAACCTTCACAATACAATACCATTTTTCTTTTCAGCACAATTAAGTTTATGTTGTCGTGGGTTTTATGCAACATTAACATGTACACACAGAGACAACATTAACACTCAAACAGTGAATGGATCAAAGTACATCCAACACACGTGCTGCCATTAAACAGTGTTTAACAGTGCTGTACTTGGTTGTGTGATGCTACTGTCTGCTGTCTAGGTCCACTACAATGTTACCAGTCTTTAAAGAGCAGGTGCAGGTGGCTCCCTGACTGCTGAGCCAAGCACAAGAACAATGTAACTCTATGTTGAGCAGTGCTTTCCCTGCTGTGCTGCTGGAGCTGCCCAGGGGGGCTGTCACCCTGACCATTAGCATATCAGAACTGGGTCTCTGGGCAGTTTGTGCACCATGGGGACTTCATCTGTGGAACCCAACACAGTCTGGGGACCCCTCAACTAGATACTGTGAAAATGGTAAACCAGTCTTAAGTCTATGTGTTGTATCGAAGCCATAATTGGTCCATGTCAACATTACTACACAGTCATCATAGGTGTACTGTGCCCACTGACAGCCATGGCTGCATTAACCTGCTATGGGGACCCAATACAAAAAAATAGTCTATGTATCTTTGGGTGTTTGGGTGTATTTGTTGCTATGGTATTATTGCTTTTTATTTTCCTTACTGGATTTCCCCATTCATTTTCTGATGAAACTGTTGGACTTTCATATCATTTATAGCAAGGAACATCCCTGGAAAAATGAATGACTGTGTTTTGCCTGCCAACAGTATCAGGGTGTGCTGGAAGTTTTTTGTTACTTTCATGTCTGTCTTGAAAGCATATATTTTTCAAAAAGAAGATTCTCACGATCATGAAACTGATGTAGGTTAAAAAAAAGTTACATTTATCAGTTTCTTATCTTGTCACAACTGAATTAAATAGTTTGTAATTCAACACCAGGCAGGTTCCTCTCATTTGGTGCCACTGTCCCTTGTTATATCTCTTATTATAACCTTCGTCTTTGCCTTGATGTACTGTATTTCTGTATTTCTGTGCTGAACTGCACTGCTAGTCTGTCAGTTTCTGTTTTGAACCTCCATCCCTCCAGAAATACAGGTTGAGCTGCTCTTAAGTGTAAAGTGTCTCCCCTCTTACTTTCCAACTGCATGCAGAAGGGCTGTACAGCCTTATTAGCAGTGATACTGTGTGTGCAGACTTAACCCACCTAAACACTGACAATTCATAATTTAATGAAAAATATATGTAATAATATCAAGATGAATCTAATTCAGTTACAAACAAGTTATACCTATAACTTCTTCACAATAAAATCCACTCATCCACACATTTCAAAGCTTTTATTATGAAGCAGCAGCACAGGAAACATGTTCACCAGCAGTAACTGAAGACGCCTGAAACAGGTTAACACACTGACTTATATGTATTTCTCTCAGGTTTCCTGCACAGACACGAGTTGAGTATTGATTTGCAACACACACTTATTTGAGAGGGACAGGCTTGTTACGCAGCTGTGAGACGTCACCGCAGACTGCATGGAGATAGGCTGCCATGATTCAGTCTGATGGTAAACACGTTTTCTGCCACGCAGCAATTATGTCATCAACTTCATTTTTACAGATCCAAACAAAAATGAAATGAAATGGTTCTCATATTAATCAGTCTATATTACAACAGCATCTCCAGGAGCACAACCAATGTCTTTACCAAGGTCCTGTGGCACTGCCTACCTCTATTACCTGTGTGTGGCTGACATCTACAGGAACTAGAGAGAAGTTCGGTTGGCTATGTTGGATGGAAACAAACTACTGTTACCAGCCAAGTGTAAAATGTCACTAAGTCAGTCATCTGGCATTGGACGCAATCTGTGTGCTGATTATAATAAAAACACATTACAGCCTTTCAAAGTACGCTATGTTGCCAACAGTATTCACTCACCCATCCAAATAAGTGAAATCAGGTTTTCCAATCACTTCCATGGCCACAGGTGTAGAAAAGCAGCACCTGGGCATGCAGACTGTTTCTACAAACGCGTGAAAGAATGGGTCTCTCTCAGGAGCTCAGTGAATTCCAGCATGGTACTGTGATAGGATGCCACCTGTGCAATAATAATAATAATAATAATAATAATAATAATAATAATAATAATAATAATAATAATAATAATAATAATAATAATAATAATGCCTTTTATTTAAAGGCGCCTTTCGAAGCTGAGCAGCTGCATCCAAGCCATACATCAGCGAGTGCAATGGAAAGCGTTGGATGCAGTGGTGTAAAGCACGCCGCTACTGGACTCTGAGCAGTGGAGACGCGTTCTCTGGAGTGAGGAATCATGCTTCTCCATGGGGCTGTCTGATGGACGAGTCTGGGTTTGGTGGTTGCCTGGAGAACAGTACCTGTCTGACTGTATTGTGCCGAGTGTAACGTTTGGTGGAGGGGGATTATGGTGCGGGGTTGTTTTTCAGGAGCTGGGCTTGGCCCCTTAGTTCCAGTGAAAGGAACTCTGAATATTTCAGCATACCAAGAAGAGATGTTGGACAATTCCATACTACCAACTCTGTGGGAACAGTTTGGGGATGGCCCCTTCCTGTTCCAACATGACTGTGCACCAGTGCACAAAGCAACATCCATAAAGACATGGAGGAGAGAGTCTGGTGTGGATGAACTTGTCAGGCCTGCACAGAGTACTGACCTTAACCCGATATAAGCCAGGCCTTCCTGTCCAACATCAGTGGGTGACCTCACAAATGTGCTTCTGGAAGAATGGTCAAAAATTCCCATAAACACTTCTAAACCTTGAGGAAAGCCTCCCAGAAGAGTTGAAGGTGTAACGGTGGACAGACATCATATTACACCCCACTGATTAAGAATGGGATGTCACTTAAATTCATATGTGAGTCAAGGCAGGTGAGCAAATACTTTTAGCAAAATGGTGTACGATAGAAAACTCAAGAGGAGAGACAGATGCTGAGGAGATTTGGTGCCTTGATAAGCTTTAGGGGTAGTGCTCAGTGGTGGTACCTGGGGCTACATCATGTTTAAATTCACTTGTGGACTGTAAATCAGTCAAACATAATGTGATCACAGGTTTATTTATCATATCTATCCCCACTTAGTTGAAACACTGAATGAGCCAGATATAAGAATGGTTCTTTCTGCAACATCCTGTCATGTATTCATGAATTAACACTGCCACTGTGTGGTTCAACTGTGACACTGAGGTTGACTCAGACACAGAGGGCAGATGGCTCACAGTCAGCTGAAGTTTGATGTGATGAGTAATGGCCTATATGAAGTCATTCATTCCCACCTGGAAAAATTCCTGTGCGCTTACATGGTGATTGTTGTTTTGAAGTATTTCCATAAGTTGCCAGTGTGATAATCGGTGCATACACCCCCCCCCCCCCCCCCCCCCCCCCCACCACCACCACCACCACCACCACCACCACCACCACACACACACACACACTGCTAACTTTAGCATCAGTATTGCTGTCCAAACAAGCTGCCCTGACAGGTGTGTCCTGTTTTAAGCTTTGCTGGTCAGTTTGGTCATTAAACACACCTTTAGTCACAAGAAAGTCTGTGTTTAGTTTTGTCTTGGCTCCACATTTGAAAATATGTTTGTTATCAAATCTGCTGGCTTTAATGTCCTCATCAGCATTGCTATCAGCTAATCATGACTCACTTATGGTGGCTATTCAGTCACCTTTCCACCCTAAACACAGACTTGCAAGTTATCATGGGTACTCTTGTCTTCACAAATCCTGTAAAGCTTTCCTGCTTCAATTATTGCTACCTAAACTATAATTGATGTCATGCATGTTGTGATGCATTTTTGATTAGGTGTTTTCTGGAATGAAATTGCAGGTATTGGTGAAACTAAGCAGTCAAATAATAATGTAATAATGGTGGTAATGTTGTTTTAGGTGTTTATTCATACAATACTTAAACTATTATGAAAAGGAACAACAATAACATGGACACACCGATTAACATTTATTCATGGAGTAATAACAATTAACTTGCAGTCAATTAATAGTTGTGTTGAGTAATAATTTACTGACGTGTGTACGTTAATTAAGGTGTTAATTCATAGATGTTTCAATAGTTTATTCACAGTAACAACAATAATAAGCTTACTTAAATTAACATTAGGTAATGGAGTAATAATTATTTACTAAGAAAAGGTGACTTATGATACAGAACATAGAAGTAGGGGGTGGCTGTAGCTCAGTGGGTAGAGCTGGCGGACTGGTGATCAGAGGGTCACTAGTTTGAATCCCGGCTCCCCTGGGCGGAACTGAGCTACATGTCGAAGTATCCTTGAGCAAGATACTGGACCCCAAAGTTGCTCCTGATGTGCAGATGGCACCTTGTGTGGCAGCCACTGCCATCAGTAAGGGTCCTGCGATGAGCTGGCAACTCATCCAGGGTGTATCCTGCCCTATGCCCACTGTGTGAACTGGAATGGAAAGACAACAAAACGAAACAAAACACCTAGAAGTAGTTGACTTAGTTTATGAAGATTATTAACTTATGAGCACAACTGTACCAGCAACCTAAGTACACCTGTTTTCATCAGTTTGGTGAAAATTGGCTCAGTAGTTTCTGTGTAATCCTGCTGAAAACCAACAAACACACATTAAATGTCTTGCTACACCAGCAGTTTAACGTAACAGGAACCTGCTTTCCTAGAATATTATTAGAACCCAATCTTTCAGGTGTTGTTGCTGCATAACCATGATGTGAATTACATAAAGTGTTGGAGCCATCATGCAGAACAAAACCTGTAAGTGTTGACACTGGAGTTTTCATGGTTTGATGGACAATCAACTGATATACAGTTATTTTAACCCAAACCACAATGTTCTGCTAAACCTAACCAAACTGCCAAACTGTGAGTGTACTGCACAGATCCAGTGTCGCTGGTACGTTTACTGCAGCCACACCAACTGTATGTTCAGTGGATGTCTGGTGTTGATGGGACGCATTTATTATTTTCTTCAAAATGAACAGCCAACAGCGGAGCTGATGCAGAGGACTGTGAGCCATAGTTTCCCCAGCGAACTGGCTGTAGCAGCTGCAGTGTCTCTGGGCTTGCTGGGTAGGGCCGACAGCTGGTATGGTGGAGCAGCAGCAGGGCAGCCTGTCTGTCCGCTCTATCTAACGAGCCCGATTCCCTCAGACAATGATGACCAGCTCCGAATGCTGAGTGACCCCAGCAGCACCAGCAGAAGACAGAGAGGGAGGTGTGTTTACTAGGGCTGGGTATCAATCAAACATTTTCGATACTGGTACCAATACCGATACCTTCACTTCGATACTGGTTCCTGAACTTTTTTCTATACCAATTTTATAAAATTACACAACACCTACAGTACAAATCTTGAGTTTTACTTTTCAGCTTTGGTATTTTTCCACTCCTTCATATAGAAAAAAATAATATCAATAATTTCCAGTGCAAAAGAACACTTGCAAACAAGTGACAAGTCAGTGTCTAATGCTCACTGCTACATACTGAGGACCTTTTCACTTAGCAGTTTTTCTTCAGAAAAATCAACATGTCTGCTTCTCAGTACATAGACAAGCCCGCACCTGGAGGAGAAGATAAACGTAACTGTGAACATTAGCTGAGCTGTTTAACCAGCCAACCCAATTGATGAGCACATCTTTACAAGCTAAGCTTTATCTGTTACTATCAATCAATAGTTAGCTTTTGATTTAGCTATCTAGCCAGAAAATAAAGCTACACACTGATATCTTAAGTTAGCGTTACACATTAGAGTCTGGTGACATAAAGTAACTGAAGTTTGGTACCCAGCCCTAGAGTTGACCTGAAAAACTATGGCTTATAAACTGCCAAACACAGACATTACCAGAGCTACTGTGTGATACAACAGTGAGAATCAAGCATAGAGAACACAACCAACAAAGCCATCCAATCAGAGGCAGAGAAAGGCACTTATTGGAGAACATGAACGGGATCAATAATAATGCTATAATAAAAAATATAAATCATAACATTAGCCATAATCATAATAATTATCATAATTATAAACAGACTAATTCTCAGCACTCAGGTAAAAATATATAGCCCACATTATATTTGAGGGGGCGGGAAGGGACCTGGATTATGGCGAATCGGGTGCTGGCTTTAAAAAAGGTTGACAGCCACTGCTAAAGACCCTCAGTGTTAGACACAATATTTGTTTTGATTAAAGCATCCCCATGAAATTTTACATGCTACTATATTAGGTGCACTGTTTCTGCTTTAGCATTCTTAATTTTATTTGTGATATCAGTCAAATGAAGGTGGATGTGGCACATACTCACCCCTCCCTGTGCTACTCCTCCCAGTTTAGATCCATGAGGGGCCTGGTATCTGTGTGGCATCCAGGCAGCCAGAGGGGCTGTCAGCTGTAGGAGCTAAACTCTAATCCCCCATAAAACACTGACTAAAAACACAAACAGCTGCCTGCCTGATCTGCTCCCCCCTGTCCTGGTGTAGAAAATGTTCCAAAGCAAGAAGCCAAAAAAGATGGATGCATGAGGCCTCATGTTGATTCCTTTAAAAAGACAGAAATATATTGGAACACTTTCTCCTGACTGAATGCAGCTCTAAGACAGAACACAGTGAAGGATGAATTATGCCCTTGAACGGAGACACTCTGTGTATGTGGGTGTCTGTTATGTATATACAGCTTGCAAGAGTTAGGGTTAGCTATTACAATTGGGTAAGGCGGTTTAATCCTAGGATGACTGCCAAAGAAAAAAATCGGTGGTTCATGGGGAAACTTCTATCTATATCTAATATATCATATATCTAATAATATTCATCCAAATGTTGAGATATTCAGTAATAAAACAACATCATAAACCAGTCAGTGTTCAAAACATACGACCCAAACTGTGGCTAAGAATACACACTTTTATCAGCTCAAGCTCTTTGTTTAGCCTCGGTGGTTATGTTTTCCCCATGACTGTGTCTCATTCTCTGAATGGTTCAGTTCAGTTCTGGTGAAAGTGAGCTCATATCTCCTCGGCTGTTATCAGGCTGAAAATGCCACTGATGGTGTGACTGGTAAACTTATTACCAGTCACACCATCAGTGGCCAAAGGCGGTGGGGTCAGGCAAGGTAGCAAACAAAAGGTTTATTAATAGCCATCACACTCAGAGTATTAATAACCTTGATACCAACTTGATGAAAGAATAATGGTGAGGGAAGCTTGTTGTGGATAGAGCACTTACTGTTTAGGAGTAGATTTGACTTTTAATTTACCCCTAACATTTCTGTAAATTTTGGTTTAATGTATGCCCCCAGCATTAATTTTTATAAGGGGATATTTGAAGTAGCTACTCATGTTTCTTAGTTGCTATTTGCAATTTCCTGGAAGCACAGAATTGACCACACACAACAGGATTTGCTGTTCATCCATTTATTGTGAAATATTAGGACAAAAACTGGGAATCTATAGTGTTAAATACAGTATATGTATGAGCATCAGACTTAATGACTTGAGGCCTTATGGCCAAATATTGAAAATGTTGCTTGCAAATGTTTGTCGTAAATCAGCTATTCATCAAAACCATTAGAATTACATATCAAGCGATATTCAATTAAAAAAACTTGCATTGTTCAACATTTGGGGTTGTACAAAAGACTATACTGTGTAGAAGCATATGCTGTTACAGGCATTCTTTATTTGTTAATTTACAATACTATGTTTATTACATGTGGTGAATAATCACTTGTTAAGGAGTTTTTGGGGTCAAGACTTGAAATTAACTATGACAAAAGTGACAATTGACCTCTAGTAATTTAGTACAACAAAAAAAGGTTTCTCTACAATGATTCTAGTACACATTTACGCTTTGTGTCTTTGTTTTTTTTTTTATCAAGGTCTATTTAGATTGTTTTTACAATTTACACTTTAAAATTTAACACATGTCCAACCAAACAACAAACAGAACAGTAAATCCCCCCCCAGCCCATCCCTCCTTTCCCCAAATACCAGACTTACAATGTCAACAGCATAAAACACAGAGTTCAAAATACAGAGTTCTTATAGACATGAAAAAATGACAGAGGGCAGCATCAGGGGTTTACAGTACTGTATTATTGGCCTCCATATCTTCAACAAACATTAAGAAAGGCTGCCAAACATTATAAAATGTTTTAGCAGACTCTCTGATTGTGTATCTGATCTTCTCCAACTTGATATGGTACATGGTTTCCCTAATCCAATGACTGTATTTGAATTATATCAGTCTCCTAGCTAGTAGAGAGCAGAAAGCCAACATAGTTCTTTCCCACATCTCAAGAGGGGAGCCCATCTGGGCAACACCAAAAAGTGCAATGAATGGAGACGACACAAGCACTTTCCCAAAAATCTAAGAAACGGCATCAAAGATGGACGCCAGAAAGTGCCAAGCTTCGGACATGTCCAGAACATGTGTAACAGAGTGGCTGGATCCCGATCGCATCAATCACAAGTGGGGTCTATATCAGCTTTGATCTTAGAAAGTCTAACTTTGGACCAGTGCAGACGGTGTACAATATTGAAATGAATAACAGCATGTCTAAGACAAATGGAAGAGGAGAAGATTCCCTGTATTATTTTGTGCCAGGTGCCGTGATTAGTTCATTTAAACCTGTGTCCCATTTATTTTTGGAGGAGGTCTGGAGGCATCAAGTTATGAGAGTACAGACAGTAGACGTCAGTGTGTAATAGAAACTGGCTCTAGAAAATTCAACATTTTCATCACTCAGTATACGTAGCCTTATAGACTGACGCTGCCTATTGGAGCTAACCTATCAGCACGGCCGCCATCTTGGATTTGTCTCCAATGTGACCCCCCTGCATTTATTTCTACTGAGGAAGGTGTATCTCAACTACAATAATCATAACCGAATTTTTACTGGATTTTCACACAGTTACAAATGGCAGAGATTTAGTTATGATACAGGGCGCTGTCACAAAAAATATTTTTTTCAAAAATCTCACTTGTGAAAGGTAATCCCCACGATCTGGTAACAATACTAGTTATACCAGGTTATTGCAACCATAAACTGCACAAAATACGGTCATAGTTGCTCGCTCTCCGTTGATTCCGATTGACTCTGGTGCTAGCCTACAGTGAGGAGACCCAACCAAGATGGCGGCAACATGGGATTATGTTCTAGCACGCTATGAGGCGTCTACGTATATTATGTCTATGCTTTATGCATGGTGGAGAGGAAGTACACCTGCTCTTCTTCAAGCTACAGGTTAGATTATCCACTAAACAAAAGGAGGCGCCACCCAGTGGCACTACATTCAATAACTTTGACTGTTACAATAGGTTTGTGTTGTGTCTGTTACAATATTACCACCATCTTATGTGTGATATAACTTCAGAATTTTACTAGGTAACATGTCATACCTTTTGTGTTAAACTCTGCCGCGTTTTGTTTCTCCCCACAGGCAATAAATAGAATATGGTTTCAGTCCACAAGCAGTCCTCGGTTGGAAAAATAATTTTAAAAAAGTGCAGTAGAATTACAGATAGAGAGGCTATGTTTGGGTGAGTCACACATGAGCCACACTGGAGACAATTCCTGGCATTGCTCCCAAAAAATGACATTATTTGGATGTGAGCAGAGAGGGCGGCCAGATAACATGAGAGCCACAGAGAGCCCTGTCATAAGTGATGAAAGTGATGGCGATTAAAACATTGTGTGTGTGTGTGTGTGTGTGTGTGTGTGTGTGTGTGTTAGTTCAGCCAGTCAGGATAGTGCCCTTGGCCTTGTAAGGCAGGGTCATCTGGGGTTATATATTTGATCCCTGCCTTCCCAGCAGGTCTAGCAGCTGCTTCCTCTTCACCTGGCCTCTGTAAGTCTGCACAACTGGTTGTATTTTTTAAAATTGTTTTGTATTCATGCTGTATTTTCCATGTATTAGCTAAAGATATAAACATTTAAATCTGATCTCTTTTATCAAAATATGGGGGATGAGAAGGTTCACTTCACAAATTGAATCATAACTTAAAGGACTGGGATAGTTAAAAGTTCTGTTAAATAATCTTATTCAGCTAATATTTTAACTAACCAGGTTAAAGTAATTATCTCAAATACTAGTAAGAAATATAAGAACTAAATGTTAATGTGTGTTATATATATAATGTAATTAGATTTTTTGATAGCCTTGAAATATTCTACTTTTGTCTGCCCACATCAGGTGGATCACTGACTGAATCTGAAGTCTGAGCTCACCTGTCATCTGAGTTGAACCTACTGGTAAATTCTTTCACTTCCTAATGCTTACATATACGTTCATATTATAGAAAGGGTGATATAATATGTAGAAGACAAAGATGGACTTTTCACAGATCAAATACTACTGAAATAGTTATACAGAATCATGAAACCAAATAGTATATGAGCAGCATAATACAGATATTAAGGTGAAGCATTGAATTCAGAGCGAAACTTCTCAATCACTGTTACCTGTATGTACATTAGTGCAGCCATGGGGGATGCAGAGATGTCTGTGTTTGGGGCGGCTGCCCCATACCTCAGAAAGTCTGACAAAGAGCGCATGGAGGCATCCACACGTCCATTCGACATAAAGAAGGAATGTTTTGTCCCGGATCCAGTGGAAGAGTTTGTGAAGGCAACCATCACCAGTCGAGATGGAGACAAGGTCACTGTAGAAACACAAAATGGGAAGGTCAGTGGTTACATTCTCCCAGTTTCAACATGTAGCTTATATTATTGACAACACATATGTTGCTCTTTATATTGCACTGGCAACATTACTATCTATCTAAAGCCAAAGATTAAAAAAATAACATACAAAAATAAATGTTAGCAAATTGCTGATATACAGCAATCTGGGGATAACTGGAAACATAGAGCAGACACAGCTTTTTAAAGGTATGTCAGACTCCCTAAAAATCTGTCTGAATGAAAGAATTCAAACAAAGTTTTTCCCTAATCTTGTATGCCAATAGACAAGAACTGTCAAGAGACTGCTCTGCTTCATTCCTCAGTGCACTTGAAGTCAACCTGTCCCAGCAATGTAATTTAATCCATTTAGTCATTTTGATTAAGTGGACCATTCCAGTCACCAGGGTCTGTTAAAGCAGTACAGGACAACTTTAAATGTAAGTCTACAGGGGAGGTCCTCTAGGAGCAAGTGTTAATCTCAGTGTAAATCTGTGTGTGAATTAAAGCATCTATCCTTGAGTGAGTGTGAATACACTTCAATTGAGAGCCTGGCTACCATGTGTCTCCAGTCACGACACTGAACAGTTGAGTGATGAAACAAGGCATTGCTGCCATCTGGCAATAACAATGAAGGCATACTGAGTTACATGAGCACTGTTGGTGATAATATGGGAGCACATGCAGGTCACAGAATCAAGAAAAGCAAATGTCTGTATATTTACACTCATAGAAAAGGTGAAATGTATGTGACCATTACATATTGATTAAAAAAAATGCATTATTTTCCTTAGACTGTAACCGTCAAAGACTCCCAGATTCTGCAACAGAATCCTCCTAAGTTTGACAAGATCGAGGACATGGCCATGTTGACCTTCCTCCATGAGCCTGCTGTGCTGTTTAACCTAAAAGAACGTTATGCAGCATGGATGATCTATGTGAGTAGCCAACGATCCAATAACAAGATTTGTTAATAAATTGTACTGTGCACCACTTAAACTACAGTTCATTAAAGTATGATATCACAAGGCCAAACACCTCATGCTGAAACCTCAAATTCCTTTCAAACACAGGAAGTAGTTAATTATGCCTGTTATTTATTTATTTATTTAAAAAATAGTTCTTCTAGCCATATTTTCTCTTTAACATGGGAAAATAAATAAATAACTAATGGATTCAGTGTCACAAGCACAACAATCTCAATCAGAATGTGAAAATGAGTGTGTTTAGAATTTGAACTCACCAATATATAAATTATTTTAATATCTAAATGGCCAGTGGTTAATGTTAAAAATGAATGATTTATATGTAAATTTCAGACCTACTCTGGGCTGTTCTGTGTGACTGTCAACCCCTACAAGTGGCTGCCAGTCTACAACCAGGAAGTGGTTGTTGCCTATAGAGGAAAGAAGAGGAGTGAAGCTCCTCCTCATATCTTCTCCATCTCTGACAATGCCTACCAGTACATGCTGGCAGGTAAAAACTAATAACACAGATGTTTTGTGTATGTTTTGTAACATGTAATAATGCTTAATCCAAACCTAATAAAACTGTACTGTCCACAAATTTGTTTCTGTAGACCGTGAAAACCAGTCTATTCTGATCACGTATGTAACGCTTTTCTTGAAAAGCATGACACTACAAACAAAATATCATTCATCATTATGCTTTCGTAAGTATTTACATTAATCTTTACCATTTACAGTGGAGAATCTGGTGCTGGAAAGACTGTCAACACAAAGCGAGTCATCCAATATTTTGCTAGTATTGCAGCTGGAGGCATAAAGAAAGACCCCAATGCCAAGGACAAGGTAAGTAATAAACTCTGTCAAATGTTGAGATCTGTAGGGATTATTATAATCTTAAACTGGCAAAAATATAATAGAATATCCGTACTTTTAAGTTCCTAGTGTAAAGTGTATAATTCACTTAAATATGGATCCACCTCTGTAAATGATTTTCAGTGCTTTGTGTAACAGTATTTGTAGGCAAGGAACTTCTTCAAACTTTGAAAAACTAAAAAATGTTACTTGATGCCACCAGATATGTCTTTGAATAGCTTTAAATATTAATAACACATTGAACACACCAATTTTATCTTTGACAGGGTACCCTGGAGGATCAAATCATCCAGGCTAACCCTGCTCTGGAGGCCTTTGGTAATGCCAAGACCATCAGGAATGACAACTCCTCCAGATTTGTGAGTATCTAATTTTAGAGTGGTTAAATTGTAAAAAATGTAGTGATTTCCCATGCAAACAAGATCAGTAGCAGCAGCAGGTTTCTTCATACAGACAACCTTTATTCTTTCAGGGTAAATTCATCCGAATTCATTTTGATGCCAGGGGGAAGTTAGCCTCTGCTGATATTGAAACATGTAAGAATAAACTCTCTTATCATGCCTTAAAGCACTAAAATTGGAAATATTATTTGTAGTTTAAAACATTGTTGATTTTACACATCATATGTCACTTGTCAGACCTTCTGGAGAAGTCTCGTGTGACCTTCCAGCTCAAAGCTGAGAGAGATTACCACATTTTCTACCAGATTCTGTCTAACAAGAAGCCTGAAATCCTGGGTTAGTATACTGCTGCGGTACCACACACACACACACACACACAAACAGTGTTGTTGGCTTTCCATTGGAATTGTGTCTCACCCTGTTTCACTCTCTCTGTGCCCTCAGAGATGCTGTTGATCACTAATAATCCCTATGACTACGCCTTCATCTCCCAAGGGGAAACCCAAGTGGCATCCATTGATGATGCAGAGGAACTGATGGCAACAGATGTCAGGCTCTTACTCTTTCCTCTTTTTGAAATGTATTCATTTTTTTAACAATTTAACAATACCTCACCTTTTACTAAAAGGACTTGCATTTCTACAGCAGTTTTTCCAGTCTACTGACCTCTCAAAGAATTATTGTCACAGTTGCTCATTCACACTCAAATTAATACACTAGTGGCAGAGGTGACCATGCATGGTGCTGACCTGCTCATCAGGATCAATGCTCAAGGATACTTTGAATTACTACCAGTTACCTGATTACCCGCTCTACCCCCTGAGCTACAGCTTAGTGTACCCAAAGTTTCACCAAAATGTTAAACTGGTTCAATGTTAAACCAGAACCAGAACCAGATTTAGAGCCAGATTTAGACTGAAAACAGCTCTATGTAAAAGTCCAGTTGCAGTACTGTGTTGTCACCCCAGCAGAGCGACATTGGCTTCTCATGCAGCTCTGTGTGTTTGTGTTGCATTGAGCATTTAATCTAATTATTTATGTTTACATGTAGCTGCTGAAGTAAACATGAGGAACACTTTGTTTATTTGAGTATAAAAGAACTCTTTGTTATGCCAGCTTAGGTTTCATTGTTGTACAGTTTCTGTTTTTAATACTACAATGTCGCCCAAGCTGGCAAGACTTGATCAGCATCAGGGTTACTGTGTGTACCTATGCTGGATGTGCGAACAATCAGAAGTTATCAAGTCCTTCTCCACAGAATGCCTTCGACGTGTTAGGCTTTACCCAAGAGGAAAAAAACTCTGTGTACAAGCTGACTGGTGCCATCATGCACTATGGCAACATGAAGTTCAAGCAGAAACAGCGAGAGGAGCAAGCAGAGGCTGATGGCACTGAAGGTTAGAGAAGCTCTTTGTGTCAAGTTGTCTCAGAACTGACAAGGAGAATCATGGCCAAAGTAGGCAGTGTTACAGTATTCACATTCCCTCTTCAGATGCTGACAAAGCAGCGTACCTGATGGGGCTGAACTCTGCTGACCTGATCAAAGGTCTCTGTCACCCAAGAGTCAAAGTAGGAAATGAATGGGTCACCAAGGGACAAAATGTTGCTCAGGTAAGAAACAAAAGAAGTCAACTTAAACAAACAAACAAAAAGAAATGTCTTCATTTGTGGCTGTGAGGTTGCATACATTTTTTTTCAATCATTTGTACGTTTTGAACAAAATACTGTATAATGCCTGTTCCACAGGTGAACTATGCTGTCGGTGCTCTGTCCAAGGCTGTTTATGAAAAGATGTTTCTGTGGATGGTTATGAGAATCAACCAGTCACTGGAGACCAAGCAGCCCCGCCAGTACTTCATTGGTGTGCTGGATATTGCTGGATTTGAGATCTTTGATGTGAGAAGTCTTATTAAATCACAATAAAAACAGCACCTTTGATATTAAATGGATAGACATTCAGACTTTTTTTTCTCTTTGTAGTTCAACACCTTTGAGCAGCTTTGCATCAACTTCACCAATGAAAAACTGCAACAGTTTTTCAACCACCACATGTTTGTGCTGGAGCAGGAAGAGTACAAGAAAGAGGGCATTGAATGGACGTTCATTGACTTTGGAATGGACTTGCAGGCCTGTATTGACCTGATTGAAAAGGTGAGAGACTATGTCATGTTTAGCCATTCATAAAGATTGATTTAAAATGGTATGATTCTTGTTTTCTTACTTTTGTTTTTCATTTAAAATACTTTGGCCTTCAGCCCATGGGTATCATGTCCATCCTTGAAGAGGAGTGCATGTTCCCCAAAGCCTCTGATACCACCTTCAAAGCTAAGCTCTATGACAACCACCTGGGGAAATCTGCCAACTTTCAAAAGCCCAGAATTGTGAAAGGGAAACCAGAGGCCCATTTTGCCCTGATGCACTATGCTGGAACTGTTGACTACAATATCAACAACTGGCTGGTGAAGAACAAGGATCCTCTGAATGAGACCGTTGTTGCACTCTACCAGAAGTCTACACTCAAGCTCTTAGCGATCCTTTTTGCAAATTATTCTGGAGCTGACTCAGGTGCCCTCCCTCAAATATCTTTTTTGATTTGACTTTAAAATGTTTTTGTCTAGCTCCACGGTTACACATGTTTTTCTAAACAGCTATGACAGAAGCTACTGAAGGCAAAAAAGAGAAGAAGAAGAAGGGATCATCATTTCAGACTGTATCCGCTCTTCATAGGGTAAATGATTGCATTTTGTTTTTATACAAAAATATGGTAATTCACTTTACAGTCTGTAATTATTCACCTACGCTTGACTTGTTCAGGAGAACCTGAACAAACTGATGACCAACTTGAGGTCTACTCATCCTCACTTTGTACGCTGCATCATCCCCAATGAGACCAAGACTCCTGGGGCCATGGAGAATCCTCTGGTGATGCACCAGCTACGCTGTAACGGTGTGCTGGAAGGCATCAGGATCTGCAGGAAGGGCTTCCCCAACAGGATCCTCTATGGGGATTTCAAACAGAGGTATTATTTAATCAAGTCGGATACTATATAATACTGTATAATTGTTGATAGAAGTCCAATTTTGAAAAAAATAATTCTCAGAGATTCATGTTTTTGACTTTCAGATATCGCATTCTGAATCCTGCAGCCATCCCTGATGGTCAGTTCATTGACAGCAGGAAAGGAGCTGAGAAACTCCTCGGGTCTCTTGATATTGATCACAACCAGTACAAATTTGGACATACCAAGGTATAAGTTGAAGTTGCTCTGATAACGCGACAAGTGAAACATTGTAGTGAAAAATGAAAAAGATAGCAACAAAGTAAAATACCCATTGGTGTTGTCAGGTATTCTTCAAGGCTGGTTTGCTTGGTCTCCTTGAGGAGATGAGAGATGAGCGTCTCTCCAAAATCATCACTGCTATTCAAGCCAGATCTCGTGGGCTTTTATCTCGTATCGAGTATCAGAAAATGGTGGAGCGAAGGTATCGTTTGTGTCCATCTGATATTGGTCAAGATTATTAGTTTGTATTTGTATATTTAACTGTAGCCTTTTCTTTTCAAAAATATTTTAGAGATGCATTATTAGTGATCCAATGGAATGTCCGTTCTTTCATGGGGGTCAAGAATTGGCCCTGGATGAAGCTGTTCTTCAAGATAAAACCCCTGTTGAGATCTGCTGAGGCAGAAAAGGAGATGGCCAACATGAAGGAAGAATTCCTGAAGCTGAAAGAGGCTTATGCAAAATCTGAAGCTCGTAGAAAGGAGTTAGAGGAGAAAATGGTCACTCTTCTTCAAGAGAAGAATGATCTGCAGCTCCAAGTTCAAGCGGTGAGAATGGCACTACGTAACATTTTCCTTTGAACATGTCATCATGGTATTTGCTAATGAGATAAAATGTTTGGCAGGAGCAAGATAATCTCTGTGATGCAGAGGAAAGATGTGAGGGGCTGATCAAAAACAAAATTCAGCTGGAGGCAAAAGCCAAAGAGCTGACAGAACGACTGGAGGATGAGGAGGAGATGAACGCTGAACTCACTGCTAAGAAGAGGAAGCTGGAGGATGAGTGTTCTGAGCTGAAGAAAGACATAGATGACTTAGAGTTGACTCTGGCTAAAGTGGAGAAAGAGAAGCATGCCACTGAGAACAAGGTACGACAACAACTTAACTATTAGCTTCAACACAGATCCTCAACTTAATAAGGCAGTAATTCATCCTTTTATGGATCACAGGTAAAGAACATGACTGAGGAGATGGCCGCTCTTGATGAAATCATTGCCAAGTTGACCAAGGAAAAGAAGGCCTTACAAGAAGCTCATCAGCAAACACTGGATGATCTGCAGAGTGAGGAAGACAAAGTCAACTCTCTGACCAAGGCCAAGGCAAAGCTGGAGCAGCAAGTGGATGATGTAAAAACCAATATCAAAATTGCACTACTTAGGTGACATTGTAAGTGTGAATAATTAATCCTTTTACAAATGACATAATTATATGTATTTACATTAAGCTTGAAGGATCTCTTGAACAAGAGAAGAAGGTTCGAATGGATCTTGAGAGAGCAAAGCGGAAGCTGGAGGGAGACTTAAAGTTGACCCAGGAGACAGTAATGGATTTAGAAAATGACAAGCAACAGCTGGAGGAGCGCCTGAAAAAGTACAAATTTATCATGACATTATTTGGTATATCATTGTATAATCATTGAATAATATGTAAACAGTTCCAATCAGCCAACACTGATTAAACAAAATGCTGCAGGAAAGACTTTGAGATCAGCCAGCTGAATGGCAAAATTGAAGATGAGCAGGCCATAATTGTTCAACTGCAAAAGAAGCTAAAAGAGCTGCAGGTAAAAATGTACACCGGTGGGTCTTGACTATATGCTAAGATTTTCCAAAAGTATTGCCTCATTTGAACTTGTTCTTTCAAAAACTAGGCTCGTGTGGAGGAGCTGGAGGAAGAGCTGGAAGCAGAGCGAGCTGCCCGAGCCAAGGTGGAGAAGCAGAGAGCAGACTTAGCCAGAGAGCTGGAGGAGATCAGCGAGAGGCTGGAGGAGGCTGGTGGAGCAACATCTGCTCAGATCGAGATGAACAAGAAGAGGGAGGCCGAGTTCCTGAAACTGCGCAGAGACCTTGAAGAGGCCACTCTGCAGCACGAAGCCACCGCTGCAACACTCAGGAAGAAACAAGCTGACAGTGTTGCTGACCTGGGAGAGCAGATTGACAACCTGCAGAGAGTTAAACAGAAGCTGGAGAAGGAGAAGAGTGAGCTCAGACTGGAGCTGGATGATGTCGTCTCCAATATGGAACAAGTAGTTAAGTCTAAGGTATGTACTTATTAAGATGCCCACGGCAAACTTCCAGGTGAGGACCTAATAGTTATATGGATGATGACGGCTTAGTACCAAGAACCTGCCCATAAACACCTCCAACTTGAATTCATTGTTCTTATTTGACAAGGTGAATCAGACAAGCTAAATCTAAAGTGGAATTATATTACATCATATTGCACTATTAATGCAAAGTAGTCAATACATGTTAAGAAATGGGAGCACACTGTGTTACTCATACTACCCTTTGGAACAAAAGTAAATAATGCCTGTGAACTATGGAATATTTCTTATGAAGACTAACTTGGAGAAGACCTGCAGAACTTTGGAGGATCAAATGAATGAATACAGGACGAAGTGTGATGAATATCAGAGATCCCTTCATGACTTCACCACCCAGAAATCCAAGCTTCAAGCAGAGAATGGTCAGTGTTATACTCCTTTTGGTTCAAATAATAAACTTCTTAATGGAGAGGAATGCAATACTACAACATGACATCATTTTGCCCATTTAGATGAGCTTTCCAGGCAGATGGAGGAGAAAGAATCACTTGTTTCTCAGCTGACCAGAGGAAAGAATTCCTACAATCAACAACTGGAAGATCTTAAAAGACAACTAGAAGAGGAAATCAAGGTATTAAGATGGCAAAATGGATACATTTTATCTTAACATCCAAAGAATAGCTAAATGTTCAAGAAAATACCCACGTTATCAATATTAATCCAGGCCAAGAATGCATTAGCTCATGCAGTGCAGTCTGCTCGTCATGACTGTGACCTGCTCAGAGAGCAGTATGAGGAGGAGCAGGAGGCAAAGACCGATCTGCAGCGCAGCATGTCCAAGGCCAACTCTGAGGTGGCTCAGTGGAGAACTAAGTACGAGACTGATGCCATCCAGAGAACCGAGGAACTGGAGGAGGCAAAGTGAGTCCAATAAACAAATAACAATTAACAAAAGAAACAAATGTCATTGTTGTTTGTGGCAAGCTGCACAACCCCCTACAGCATTTCTAATTAGCATGGTTTTAACACTAACATCTGCATGTACAAGAAGTTCTTTCTTGTACATGCACTCAAGTAGAAGCCTAGAATGGCCATATGGGTATCTGCCAAGGAATATACAACAAATCTATTTGGGCAATGTTGGCAGGTCATAAAAAGTAGCAGGTATCAGATAAAACTGGCCAACTGGCCAGGGGAATAGGCTGGACTGCTGTGTACATAAACTGAGGAATGATGAGGTGAGGCAGGCGTGTCATCAGGTTTGGGTATTGGGGAATGACAAAAATTAAGCAGGTGGATGTGGGAGTCAGATGACCAGAATTGGCAGGAAAGACAGAGGACACACTTCACTTCTTCTTCCTCAGAAATGCATGGGCCGCAGGGAAGTGATGAGTGGTTGGAGGCTGAAACACAGGGTCAGACCAAGTAAAGATAGCTTTTGTGACAGGGAGAAGATCTTCACCACCAGCTTGGTGGTATA
Source organism: Acanthopagrus latus (assembly GCF_904848185.1). Classification (NCBI taxonomy): domain Eukaryota; kingdom Metazoa; phylum Chordata; class Actinopteri; order Spariformes; family Sparidae; genus Acanthopagrus; species Acanthopagrus latus. Next base: position 3,193,888 of record NC_051059.1, read on the forward strand.
AACTGTCTTTCAAAATGATTTGAAGATCCTCTGTCTCCATTTTGTCTTTCCTTTCCATTGATTGAGCTCATTGTCAGCGCACCCTCATTCAAATAAATACTGTGAAACAGCCCATCCATCCATCCATCCATCTAGTGTCAACTGCTTATCCAAAGTCGGGTCGCGAGGGCAGCAGCTTCAGCAGCAAGCCCCAGACTTCCCTTTCCCTGGCCACATTGGCTAGCTTTGCCTGGGGAATCCCCAGGCCGCTCCCAGGGCCAGAGAAGAGATATAATCCCTCCACCTGGTCCTCAGTCTACCCCTAGGTCTCCTCCCAGTTGGACGTGCCCAGGAACACCTTCCTTGGAAGACGCCCTTGTGGCCCATGCAAAGGAGCAGCGGCTCTCTACTCCGAGTCCCTCCCAGATGGCTGAGCTTCTCACACTAACTCTGAGGGAGACCCACGATCTTGTTCTTTCGGTCATGACCCATTGCTCATGATCATAGATGAGGGTAGGGACGAAGACTGACTGGTAGATCGAGAGCTTTGCCTTCCGGCTTCAGCTCCCTTTTGGTCACAACCATGCGATGAAGCCATGCAACACCACAGCCACTGCTCCGACTCTCCGGTCGATCTCACGCCCCAACATCCCCTCACTCGTGAACAATAACCCTGAGGTACTTGAACTCCTTCACTTGGGGCAAGGACTCATTCCCCACCTGGAGTAGGCAATCCACCAGTTTCGTACTGAAGACCATGGCCTCAGATTTAGAGGTGCTGATCCTCATCCCTGCCGCTTCACACTCAGCTGTGAACTGATCCAGTGAGCGTTGTAGATCTACAGCCGATGTGGTGCCATCAAGACCACATCATCTGCATAAAGCATGTGATGTGATCTGTCAGGTCAAGACCTTGTAACCCCTCCACACCACGAATGCGCTTGAAATCCTGTCCATGTATAGTCACATAACAGGATTAGGGACAAGGCACAACCCTGGGCGGAGGCCAGCACCCACTTGGTCCAACTTACTTCCGTGTACACTCACGCAGCATCAGTCGGCTTTGGAGAATATAGGGATTGGATGGCCATGAAAGGGACCCACTCGACCGTGGGGGGGGGGTCTGTCCAGGGATTTCCCCTGCCACCAAACCAACTCACCACACAGGTGGTGATCAGTTACAGATCCGCCCCTCTCTTCACCTGAGTGTCCAAAACAACGGCCTCAGATAAGATGATACACTCACAAAATCGATCATTGACCTTCGACCAATGGTCCTCTGGTACCACGTACACTTATGAGCATCCTTGTGTTCGAACATAGTGTTCATTATAGACGTGAATACAGCCCATCTAAGCTAATTAAGCATATATGACAGTCCACAGGATAATCAGCCATTGCACCAGGCCTTTTGCATGTCATCAGAAGACAGTATAACTGCAGTGGAAGTCAGACTTTCACTATTCTTTCAATGTATTCTGAAGGCATTTGAAATGACTCATGGAAGAATCATGTTTATTTTGAAAGGGCTCAGGCAGCATAACCCAACACGCATTGTCTTATATGAATTCCAAAGTCTTTGTCACATGTTGCTCTCACCTTAATTCCCAGGCATAAAATGCCCCAGAAATAAAAGCATGAGTGTATGAGAATTGTTTATCCTTTATTTTCAGAAAGAAGCTGGCTCAGCGTCTGCAGGAG
>NC_051059.1:3195667-3202613 GCF_904848185.1 Acanthopagrus latus
TAATGGAGAGGAATGCAATACTACAACATGACATCATTTTGCCCATTTAGATGAGCTTTCCAGGCAGATGGAGGAGAAAGAATCACTTGTTTCTCAGCTGACCAGAGGAAAGAATTCCTACAATCAACAACTGGAAGATCTTAAAAGACAACTAGAAGAGGAAATCAAGGTATTAAGATGGCAAAATGGATACATTTATCTTAACATCCAAAGAATAGCTAAATGTTCAAGAAAATACCCACGTTATCAATATTAATCCAGGCCAAGAATGCATTAGCTCATGCAGTGCAGTCTGCTCGTCATGACTGTGACCTGCTCAGAGAGCAGTATGAGGAGGAGCAGGAGGCAAAGACTGATCTGCAGCGCAGCATGTCCAAGGCCAACTCTGAGGTGGCTCAGTGGAGAACTAAGTACGAGACTGATGCCATCCAGAGAACCGAGGAACTGGAGGAGGCAAAGTGAGTCCAATAAACAAAAAACAATTAACAAAAGAAACAAATGTCATTGTTGTTTGTGCAAGCTGCACAACCCCCTACAGCATTTCTAATTAGCATGGTTTTAACACTAACATCTGCATGTACAAGAAGTTCTTTCTTGTACATGCACTCAAGTAGAAGCCTAGAATGGCCATATGGGTAATCTGCCAAGGAATATACAACAAATCTATTTGGGCAATGTTGGCAGGTCATAAAAAGTAGCAGGTATCAGATAAAACTGGCCAACTGGCCAGGGGAATAGGCTGGACTGCTGTGTACATAAACTGAGGAATGATGAGGTGAGGCAGGCGTGTCATCAGGTTTGGGTATTGGGAATGACAAAAATTAAGCAGGTGGATGTGGGAGTCAGATGACCAGAATTGGCAGGAAAGACAGAGGACACACTTCACTTCTTCTTCCTCAGAAATGCATGGGCCGCAGGGAAGTGATGAGTGGTTGGAGGCTGAAACAAAGGGTCAGACCAAGTAAAGATAGCTTTTGTGACAGGGAGAAGATCTTCACCACCAGCTTGGTGGTATAAACTGTCTTTCAAAATGATTTGAAGATCCTCTGTCTCCATTTTGTCTTTCCTTTCCATTTGATTGAGCTCATTGTCAGCGCACCCTCATTCAAATAAATACTGTGAAACAGCCCATCCATCCATCCATCCATCTATTGTCAACTGCTTATCCAAAGTCGGGTCGCGAGGGCAGCAGCTTCAGCAGCAAGCCCCAGACTTCCCTTTCCCTGGCCACATTGGCTAGCTTTGCCTGGGGAATCCCCAGGCGCTCCCAGGCCAGAGAAGAGATATAATCCCTCCACCTGGTCCTCAGTCTACCCCTAGGTCTCCTCCCAGTTGGACGTGCCAGGAACACCTCCCTTGGAAGACGCCCTTGTGGCCCATGCAAAGGAGCAGCGGCTCTACTCCGAGTCCCTCCCAGATGGCTGAGCTTCTCACACTAACTCTGAGGGAGACCCACGATCTTGTTCTTTCGGTCATGACCCATTGCTCATGATCATAGATGAGGGTAGGGACGAAGACTGACTGGTAGATCGAGAGCTTTGCCTTCCGGCTCAGCTCCCTTTTGGTCACAACCATGCGATGAAGCCCATGCAACACCACAGCCACTGCTCCGACTCTCCGGTCGATCTCACGCCCCAACATCCCCTCACTCGTGAACAAAACCCTGAGGTACTTGAACTCCTTCACTTGGGGCAAGGACTCATTCCCCACCTGGAGTAGGCAATCCACCAGTTTCGTACTGAAGAACCATGGCCTCAGATTTAGAGGTGCTGATCCTCATCCCTGCCGCTTCACACTCAGCTGTGAACTGATCCAGTGAGCGTTGTAGATCTACAGCCGATGGTGCCATCAAGACCACATCATCTGCATAAAGCAGTGATGTGATCTTCAGGTCAAGACCTGTAACCCCTCCACACCACGACTGCGCCTTGAAATCCTGTCCATGTATATCACAAACAGGATTAGGGACAAGGCACAACCCTGGCGGAGGCCAGCACCCACTTGGTCCAACTTACTTCCGTGTACACTCACGCAGCTCTCGCTTTGAGAATATAGGGATTGGATGGCCCTGAGAAGGGACCCCCTCACCGTGGGGGGTCTGTCCAGGGATTTCCCCTGCCACCAAACCCAACTCACCACCAGGTGGTGATCAGTTGACAGCTCCACCCCTCTCTTCACCTGAGTGTCCAAAACACACGGCCTCAGATAAGATGATACAATCACAAAATCGATCATTGACCTTCGACCAATGGTCCTCTGGTACCACGTACACTTATGAGCATCCTTGTGTTCGAACATAGTGTTCATTATAGACGTGAATACAGCCCATCTAAGCTAATTAAGCATATATGACAGTCCACAGGATAATCAGCCATTGCACCAGGCTTTTTGCATGTCATCAGAAGACAGTATAACTGCAGTGGAAGTCAGACTTTCACTATTCTTTCAATGTATTCTGAAGGCATTTGAAATGACTCATGGAAGAATCATGTTTATTTTGAAAGGGCTCAGGCAGCATAACCCAACACGCATTGTCTTATATGAATTCCAAAGTCTTTGTCACATGTTGCTCTCACCTTAATTCCCAGGCATAAAATGCCCCAGAAATAAAAGCATGAGTGTATGAGAATTGTTTATCCTTTATTTTCAGGAAGAAGCTGGCTCAGCGTCTGCAGGAGGCTGAGGAGGCTGTTGAAGCTGTGAATGCTAAATGTTCCTCTCTGGAAAAGACCAAACACAGGCTGCAGAATGAGATTGAAGATCTCATGGTGGATGTGGAGAGGTCTAATGCTGCTGCTGCTGCTCTGGACAAGAAGCAAAGAAACTTTGACAAAGTATACCTGTCTTGTCTCATCATCAAACCCCCCAAACAAATTAGAAATACAATATAGAATAACAAATCAAACAGTATTTTTATGTGCAACCTAGCATTTCAAAGGGTTTTACATCTACATTTTAGGGCATTTAGCAGATGCTTTTGTCCAAAACAACTTAGTAATTCCTAAATACATTCATACACTGATGGTGGTGGCTGCTATGCAAGGTTCAGTATTTTGCCCAAGAACACTCCAACATGCAGACCAGGGCAGTTGAACCTGCGACCTACTGATAGCAAGACGCTGGCTCTATGCCTGAGCCACAGCCTCCTAGGATTATAGTATAGAATAGTAAATATATAATATAGAAAGTTTTGTCATGTGCAACCTAGGGTTTTAAGGGATTCTTAAAATGCAGTTAAAATTTCTTCAAATAATGCACATTTTGCAAAACTGTAAAAAGCTCTATGTTGAGATTTAAATATTGTCGCACTTTAATCCAAATCTAGGTCCTGTCTGAGTGGAAACAGAAATATGAGGAGTGTCAATGTGAGTTGGAGAGTTCTCAGAAGGAAGCTAGGTCTCTGAGCACTGAGCTCTTCAAACTGAAGAACTCCTATGAAGAATCTCTGGACCAGCTGGAGACCATGAAGAGAGAGAACAAGAATCTGCAGGGTAAAATATGAGTGAATACTGTATGTCTTAGCAGGCAAAACACACATACTGCAAGTGCCATAAAGGGAGATTGAATACAACTACTTGTATCCACAGAGGAGATTTCTGACCTCACTGAGCAACTTGGTGAGGGAGGAAAAACTATTCATGAGTTGGAGAAGGTCCGTAAGCAGCTGGAACAGGAAAAGAGTGAGATTCAGTCTGCCCTTGAAGAAGCAGAGGTAAAACTGCAACCTCTAATCCCCAGTTTCTTATATAGTTAGTGTTGCTTCTATGTGTACATGTTATTTTTAGAAAAGTTTGAAATTCATATAAGTTAACAAAATCCTTGATGTCTATCTTAGGCATCTCTTGAGCATGAGGAGGGCAAGATTCTGAGAGCCCAGCTTGAGTTCACCCAAATTAAAGCAGAAATGGAGCGCAAATTAGCTGAGAAAGATGAGGAGATGGAACAGAACAAGAGGAACCTGCAGAGGATGATTGACACCCTGCAGAGCTCTCTTGAGGCGGAGTGTCGCAGCAGGAACGAGGCCCTGCGTCTGAAGAAGAAGATGGAGGGAGACCTCAATGAGATGGAGATCCAGCTCAGCCAGGCCAACAGGCAGGCAGCTGAGGCCCAGAAACAACTTAAATCAGTCCATGCGCATCTGAAGGTAAAAACCCTTAATTTAATATTTGTTTTTTGCTAGCATCCTTATTACTACAGTATCTTTGTAACTAGTGGTATTGAAAATGATGCAGGATGCTCAGCTCCAGCTTGATGACTCCCTGCGAGCCAATGATGATATGAAGGAAAACATTGCCATTGTTGAGAGGCGCAACAACCTGCTTCAGGCTGAAGTGGAGGAGCTGCGGACAGCTCTGGAGCAAACTGAGAGAACTCGCAAACTTGCTGAGCAAGAGCTGCTGGATGTTACGGAGAGGGTGCAGCTACTGCACTCACAGGTATGCAAGAACATAGACCTCAAATTTGTTTTACTCTTTTTTAACAAATGTGGTCTATAGTACATTGTATAATGTTATTGCCTTGATTGTACAATAAAAGAACACCAGCCTGATAAATCACAAGAAGAAGCTGGAAGCTGATGCTTCCCAGCTTCAGACTGAAGTGGAGGAAGCAGTGCAGGAATGCAGAAATGCTGAGGAAAAGGCCAAGAAGGCCATTACTGATGCTGCCATGATGGCAGAGGAGCTGAAGAAAGAGCAGGACACCAGCGCTCACCTGGAGCGTATGAAGAAGAACATGGAGCAAACCATTAAAGACCTGCAGCACCGCCTGGATGAAGCTGAACAGATCGCAATGAAGGGAGGCAAGAAGCAGCTGCAGAAGCTCGAGGCCAGGGTGAGTATTTCTATAAAATTTTTGATTTTATACTTTTTGACAGCAGTGATGTTGAAGTTATTTGGAAAGTTAGCTATAAAACATTGTCCTTGACCAGGTCAGGGAGCTGGAAAATGAGCTGGAAATGGAGCAGAAGAAAAGCAGTGACGCTGTGAAGGGCATCCGTAAATATGAGAGACGTATCAAGGAACTTACCTATCAGGTTTGTGGAATGTAGCTAGCTAGCTTCATTATTTTGCATGTGTGGTTTAACTTCTAAAGTAACCTTGTCTGTTATGTTCACAGACCGAGGAAGACCGCAAGAATGTTGCAAGACTCCAAGATCTGGTAGATAAGCTGCAGCTGAAAGTTAAAGCCTACAAAAGATCTGCTGAAGAAGCTGTAAGTGTGGAAAGGTTGTACTTTGGCTTCTTGCCTTGTTACTGTGTAACTATGTTTATTTTATTTAACCTAAACAGGAGGAACATGCTAATGTTCATCTTGGCAAGTTCCGCAAGTTGCAGCACGAGCTGGACGAGGCTGAAGAGCGAGCTGACATTGCTGAGTCTCAGGTCAACAAGCTGCGTGTCAAGAGCCGCGAGGCTGGCCCCAAGGTCTGAAGCATGTACTCTGTAGCAGGTGCACAGCATCTGATGTTAACACATGCTGCCCACTGTTGGCTGCATTTAACTCGTATGCTGCTCTGCTCTTCAAATATTAGCTCAAATATGAGTCAATAGAAGTGTCTTAGTTGAAATTGGTCTGCTAATGAATACATTGCTTTGTGGCACGACAGCAATACTAATTTAAAAACCTTAATGCTGTTTCTCTTTTTCTTTCTTTTCAACTTCCCTGGCTACAACAGAAAGGGTTTGATGAGGAGTGATGCTTTGGAGCCTGCAGAACTCCTTTTGCCTGCTGTCTACCATAGATCCCCTCAACTATCACTATTCACAACCTGTAGTGCTTAATAAAATCTGATCATGCTGTTGCACGACATTGCATTATTTTGTTTCTTTTTTAAATGATATAAGTGGGTTCATGGGACTTGGAAATGTTGTATTTGATATAACTGTAGAATACTATATTACTCATGTTTTAAATCATAATTATGTATGTAAACATAATTATTTAGGGATGTAACGATACCCAGAAGTCATGATGCGATATTATAAAAAAGAAAAAGATGACTGGAAAAATTTCTTTTATAAAAAAATGTTATGTATACAGCATTTATTATTTGTAAAGAAGTTGTTTTACTTATAACTTGAGTACTTCTGAAATAAATATTTATTGTCAATATGGCCGGTAAAATACATGACAACATAAAAAAGTGGTAAGTGGGATGTGAGGATTCAGATGAGAAATATAAATAGTATTAATATTGGATAACAGATAAAAAAATGAATATTATATATTTCATATATTTCTTTCCTGTGTATGTGTCTTTTAATGTATTCCATTCATTAATGTAGTCTGAGAGGGACAGGTCTGCTCAGATGATTCTTAAACAGCAGCAAACTAATATGAGCAGATTTTTTTGTGAGAATGGAGATTGATCCATAAACATAAATCATGTGTCATAATTAACAACTGAGGACTGTGTGCAGACTGGTCAATGTGTCTGATCACATTCAGCAGACTGATCACATTTAATGGACATGAACAGAAGGCTGCTGGAAAACTGTCACTTGATTGCAGCTCTTCTGCTGCTGCCGCCTGGTCTCTCCTCCTGTCTGGCCGAGGCGCAGTTCCTCTGGAATGAGCCTACTTACTGTGTGAGTTAATTACTTGGGTAGTCAAGCGTTGAGAAACAAGGCCAACCAATCAGAGACAGAGTATTGTGGGTTTTATGAGAACAGAGTCTATCTTCTTGAGCAGTATGATTGCGCCCACTGCTGTTCAAAAAGAACAATACAATGACAAGGAGAGAGAGTAGAATGCATTCATACTGATTTCACTTGAAAGATCCATGAGCGTCCCACTATAGTATCGGAGCATTTTTTTTTTTTTTTTTGTGTACATGAAATTACTTAGACTTAGTAACTAACAAGAGTTAGGCCTTAGCAGGAAAACTCTGGAGACCATAAAAGCATGATGGCAGAGGGTCAAAGTAAGGTGATTACTCAACCAA